>NC_080671.1:401477732-401497732 GCF_030247195.1 Topomyia yanbarensis | reverse complement strand
CGAGGTATACCGTATGCCTAAAAGCATTACGAATTCAGCATTTTTTGAGAATTGAGCAACTTTAGAGGTTATATACTTTGCATTTTTTAAAAGTAAAAGTTTCTGATTTATTTTATTATATTTCGTTTACTTACTTTATTATATTTCGTTTCGAAGCACGAGCTTAGCGGAGCCGTAAGTCTTATGAATATTTACAGCAGATAAGTTAAGGTTGAACAGAGAATGGGCAAAAATCGAAAACGAAAAAACAGTTTTTTTCCATACCGTGTGTTAGGTCTTCATAGCAATCAATCAGCAGTACTGTAACAACATTCTACATAAGCCGATTGATTTTTATGTAGATCTAACACACGGTGTCGAAAAAACTGCGTTTATGCGTCAACAAAAACTCCTTTTATGCGTCAACACGCCAATTTGATGACGGCGTAAATATGAATAGACTTGCAAATATGTGACAGCAATTAAAACAGATGGTTAGATGACATTACTTCTGGGATAACTACTAAGAATCGCTATAGGTTAGCTTCGCAACTTTTTGAAAAAATTGAAACTACTCTTACATAACTGAATCGCCTCGCCTATCAAAATCTCCAACTAACATTCGTCTCAGTAGACGCAAATCCAGTTATGTCCGCCCGCGCTTTAGACTTACCTACAGAAAGATGTTGTCATATGCCTTAGTGGTAAAATCGCCTCACGTATATTAGAAATGTAAAAACTGTGTGTGTCAATAGACTCATTACCCTGCATACCTACAAATCGGAAACATTTTGCCATGAGAATTCCACCCGTATCAACCTAAAGCACACACAAGCAGAAAAACCGATTTAATCCACCTAGCAATGAGATGAGACATTTCTTACACATTCACACACTCTATTGGATTAGTTTGCAAAACTCACGAGAAGTAAGCACCCAACTAGAGGTGGGATGAAAACAGTTTCTAGTCTTGCACGAATACAATCTCGAATAAACTGAATAAATTATAGAAATCAACAAAACGACCGAAATAAAAAAAGTAAAGCAAAAAATGAAATAATAGGTTTTTAAATTCATAAAATGAGTAGAAAAATTAATGTAAATCAAAATTATAATATACACGAATCAAACTAGATTAGGTTATTAAATAAAAATTAAGATTATATTTAGAAATAGTTATAAGATTAATAGAATAAATTGACTCATACTAACAAATTGAATGAAATAAAACGAATGACTGAACATTAAATGCATAAAATTAAAGATATGAATAAAATGCATCAAATGAATCAATTGAATCAAATGAATTAAATGAATCAAATGAATCAAATGAATAAAATGAATCAAATGAATTAAATGAATTAAATGAATCAAATGAATCAAATGAATCAAATGAATCAAATGAATCAAATGAACCAAATAAATCAAATGAATCAAATGACTCAAATGATTCAAATGAATCAAATGAATCAAATGAATCAAATGAATTAAATGAATCAAATGAATCAAATGAATCAAATGAATCAAATGAATCAAATGAATCAAATGAATTAAATGAATCAAATGAACCAATTAAATCAAATGAATCAAATGAATCAAATGAATCAAATGAATCAAATGAATCAAATGAATCAAATGAATCAAATGAATCAAATGAATCAAATGAATCAAATGAATCAAATGAATCAAATGAATCAAATGAATCAAATGAATCAAATGAACCAAATAAATCAAATGAATCAAATGAATCAAATGAATCAAATGAACCAAATAAATCAAATGAATCAAATGAATCAAATGAATCAAATGAATCAAATGAATCAAATGAATCAAATGAATCAAATAAATCAAATGAATCAAATGAATCAAATGAATCAAATGAATCAAATGAATCAAATGAATCAAATGAATCAAATGAATCAAATGAATCAAATGAATTAAATGAATCAAATGAATCAAATAAATCAAATGAATCAAATGAATCAAATGAATCAAATGAATCAAATGAATCAAATGAATCAAATGAATCAAATGAATCAAATGAATCAAATGAATCAAATGAATTAAATGAATCAATTGAATCAAATGAATCAAATGACTCAAATGAATCAAATGAATCACATTAATCAAATAAATCAAATAAATCAAATGAATTAAATGAATCAAATTGATTTAATTCATCCAGTGAATACAATGAATCAAATTAATGAAATGGATCAAATGAATAAAAAGAATGGATGAACAAAATGAATAAAGTAAAAAATAAATGAAATGCTTAAATAAAACAAACGAATCAAATAAACAAAATGAGCTGAAGTGATAAAATGAATAAAAAGAAGAAAATGAGCAGAATTTAATGCATTGATTAAAATGAAAAATTGAACAATGGTAAAAGGTTATAAATTAATATAAAGAAATAAATTGAATCAAATAAATTATTTGGATGGAATGATTAAAACTGAAAAAGTAGTCAGATTATTAAAATGAAGAAACTGAACAAAATGAATAAACTGGAAAAATGAATAAAATGCATACAATGAAAACAATGAATAAAATAAGTTAAATGAATGATATGAGTAAAATGCACAAAAAGAGTAAACTGATCAGAGTGAATCCAAAGAATGAAACGAATAAAATAAGTAAAATGAACGCAGATGAACAAAACGAATAAAAAGATGCGGAATGAAATAATTAATTAAAGAGAAATGGTCATATATTTGAAGCTTAAAACATTTTTGAATAAAAAAAATGAATAAACCGGATTGTACGAATTTGAGAACCATTGCATCAGAAAGTTTTGAAATGTTTTTGAAAATCCCATCTTCTGAGAAAAGGGTAATAAATATGCAATGGACTTTCTAGGGCTTCCATCTTTTTTTAGTTTTATTCTTTTTGTTTTCATGCTTCTTTACTTGACGGCGTCGTTTTAAGATTATGTGGTGTTTCTACTTTATTGTTGTGCCTTAATTAGTTATCAGGAACCTGGAATGTTCAATTTGCTTTGGAATTCGAAGTTTACTTTTTGGTCACATATTCCCGAAAAAAGATTTATGTACAGAATAGAATTTCCAGGTCCAGTATTTTAACGCACAATTGAATACAGTAAAGTGAGACAAGGTCACATGTGCTTTCAAGGCCCTTGAACAGAGAACGACAGGGAGAATGCGATTCGTGAATGAGACAGGTAGATATTTCAAAGTTTTTATTTGCATTGAAGTAAATAGTGTGAAATGTCTAGGCTATGTCGATAGCATAAAAGCCGTGCATTCAGTTGATTGCAATGCAGTCTCTTTCCATTCATCCTTATAGCTTTCATATTGTTTCGTTAGGAATTCTCGTGCAGGAAATATGGATAAATAAGTCCTATACAGACCAAAGAAATGGTTCAAACTACTCAGTATATCCAGATATGGACGACGATAAGTTAGAAGACACATTGTAGTTGCATCCCCCATCGAGAGTGGGTACTTTGGGAGACTTCTTTTCCTGGATCTAATTTGTGGATATTTTTGGTCTTTGATCCGTTATTTTTCATGAAAGTTCGTACCAATACAACGAATGTGCAGCTGATACAACTCATGGTTCATTCGCCTGCGCCACGTTCCGTCTTCCATCTGCACGCCACCATAGATGGTACGCAAAACCTTTCGTTCGAAAACTCCAAGGGCGTGTTGGTCCTCCACGAGCATAGTCCAGGTCTCAAGGCCGTAGAGGACTACCGATCTAATCAGCGTCTTGTAGATAGTCAACTTCGTGCGCCGGCGAATTTTATTCGACCGGAGCGTCCTCCGGAGTCCAAAGTAGGCACGATTTCCCGCCAAGATCCGTCTCTGAATTTCTCTGCTGTTATCATTGTCGTCGGTTACTCAAATACATGAATTCGTCGACCATCTCGATTTCGTCACCGTCAATCCGAACTCGGGTGGGAGGTTCACATTGTCGTCTTTAGAACCTCTTCCTCTCATGTATTTTGTCTTCGAAACGTTGATGGCAAGTCCAATCCTTCTGGCTCAGCTTTCAGTCTTTGAGCATATATTTCATTCAAAATTCAATAGAGATACGAATAGTTTAAATATTGCACGTGGAATGTCTCTTTTGAAAATTTTCATCGTCAAACTTTCATATCACCCAGTTAAGCCAAAAATTTTTTCTGATATAGCCATGAATTTCCTTAATTATAGTGTAGATACAGGCTTTGAAGAGAATTGAATTAAAGTTGAGTTGATGTAGCAGCAGACAAGAAATAGTTTTGTTTTCTCAAACCTTCGCAATTACAATTAATAAATATTTCAGATTGGCAGAAGATCTTATCACACAGCTTAGAAATGGATACAGAAATAGTTAGATAGATGCGATAGAAGAGAGACAGAGAGAGCAAGAGAGAGAGGGAGGGAGAGAGAGATGGAGGGGGGGGGGGCGTGTGAGGAATGGTAAATGATGGTTAATGCAGTGACATTATTTTTATAGGTATATTATTATGATATATTGATTTCTTACATTCTTATCATAAATAATGTAAGTAGTAATTTTTGCGCCATAACCAGTATAACCTAAATCTTGCAAAAGAGTTAAATTTTCGCTAGATTTTTGGGCTTCAAACATACAGTTGCTTTCGGTGACGCCACGAGTATAATTATATAAGAAATCTTTTATCTCACTACTAGGTGAATTACTTGTTGATCTGTGTATTGATATACAATCTAACATTTCCCTCATGATTGAACGCAATACCTAATCCAAGGAATAAATACTAGAACTCACTGTTTCTTTATCAACACATTATTTTGTCTTTGAAGTGAACTTATATATTGATTTTTGAGAAATAGTTAATTTATTATAAAGGTAATTCACAAAATGTTTTCACCATCGAATTCCTTGAATCACGTAGATGTGTTTTCATACCCCGATATTCAAAATCGGTTTAGTTTTGCCCCTAAAACACCAGTAAAGCAATACTCTGTATGAAACAATCTCATTTTTAGTTAGGGGAAATTGGTAAGCGCGGACTAAAAATACAAAATCTCCGCTGCTTGTGCACGGATTTAGACAATCTATAGCTTGTTAGAAAGGTATTTTTACAAGCTTTCTATTTATGTGCAGTGTGTGGGACAAAATTGTATTGTTTGAAAGTTATTTGCAAAAAACCTGCCGTGTTTTGACAAAATCGCCCATATCTCAGAAAGTAAACAACATATCGAAAATCAAAAATAATAGTGACAAATGGCAACGTTAGGCCTTTCATTTGAAACTAATTTCATTGAGATCGGTTCAGCCATTGCTGAGATAATTACATGACATTTTGTACATACACACATACACACACACATACAGACATTGTCTCAATTTGTCGAGCTGAGTCGATTGGTATATGAGACTCGGCCCTCCGGGCATCGGAAAAAGTTTTCAAAGTTTGAGCGAATCCTATACATTTCTTTTGTAAGAAATGTAAAAATATCAAGGTATGGGGCCTGGGAGTAGCTATCAATCCTCAAAGTACACGTTTCGAGAGTTCTATACTTTGAAATGTCAATAACGGTGCCGGCGACGTCCTTACAGTCATCGGGAAGGGAAGGAATGTTAGTTTAACAAAAGTTATTATGGATACCGCGTATACTTCTGCATCTCTACGTTTGCCATGGGATGGAATTTTTGTTAGTAGGATGGGATAAAGAGTAACACAAATCACCTTAATGAGTGATACGATCTATGCAACTCTAAGTAGTGTTATCACGTGTTTATTGCGCTGGGCAGCCAACTGACGAGAATTTATGAAAGATTTATCGTTTATTGAATTAAATTTGATATGCTCGGTTTTGTAAAAAAAGCAACTTTAGCTTCGGACAACCGACAGTCCGGCGTGTTGCATTGAATTAAATGTTCAATTGAATTAAACGGTAGGTGAATGATGTTATTATTCCTTGCTTCATTCTGGCGAAACACGGCATTCCATAAACAATACAATATAATGAAAAGCTAACTTTGGACATGTGTGCGGTTTTTTATGCTAATTGCTAGAACAAGATATAAAACAATAAGAACGAAACTTGTCACATTTTGCGTCAATAATCAAGCTACAATATTTTATACTCATGAAGAAATATGGTTAACGTGACAGTGGGCAACTCTAAAGCTTATGCAACTACTCATTACAATAAGAACAATTAATATAATTTATTGATGATTTAATGAACTAAAAGTAAACCAATGAATATGACAATAAAACATTTGCTCTTCGTGCTGATATGACTGTCGAAAATTGGTAACTAGTTTTAAATTCTTTTTGCGAATTGTTAATTCTCAACCCTTATACAAAATTACAACAGTCATCATTCACTCAGACAAGACCATGCGTATTCCCCACGCTCATTAAATACCCATTGGATTAGGTTCCTAGTTGGTTAAAGAAACCAAACAAACAAAGAAATTAGTTTGCTCAGTCTAAAGAAATGTCAGCTCGATTGGCAACAACCGGCGGATACGTGCTTCCTTACAATGCCATTAAATCAAAGAACATTTAAACTATGTGTAATTCAGAATATAACGAAATGATGACTGCTTAATTATTTGCAGTAAATTAAGATCGGAAAACTTTAGTTCCATAACCAAGGTGGTTCTTTTTCAAAGATAACACTGCTAATGGATCACTTTATAGAAATAAGTGATAAGGGACGCGGACGAAAATAACTGACTACCGCCCGAGCTGACAGCTGAGCTATGACCAGTCAAAGTGAGCCTTCACACTTTTTGACCCACTTGATATTTCGAGTGCAAATAGCCTTAGTATATGAAGCGGTTCATAGCGAATACCCAGTCAAACCATTCGGAAATTGACTCGGGTACCTTGATAGAATATGTGCGGATTCCAGGTCAAATGCAACATCCGATTCCGACAGCGAAATCCGAAATTCATACAGAACCGGTTCTAGAATAGGTTTGACTGGGTACTTGTACCTCGTATACCAAGGCAAGTATGAATGACGCTGTACGATGGAAACATTTACTTTTGTCATTATTTTATTTTATTGTTTTCATCAACTACGAAATTCTCTGTAATCTATTTTACATTCAAGCCTAAAAAATAGTTGACTTTTATCAACACAATAACATCAACATCGCATTGCAATATTCAACAGAGATATAATTTGGAATGCAAAAATTTATCTCTATATGATCTGCTGCATCCATCCATCGTTTCATTTTCATCGGATTAAGAATTTCTTAAATGCTAATCAGTCAGTGTTTGTCAAGCAACAACACAAACGAATTATAATTTCCAATATGCACTCCTGGGTGCTATAAAACACAAGGCATTTCATTCAAACGATATCAATCAATCGTCTTCCGGTACAGTACCAAGTCGTAAACGGTTGGAAACAGTATGCAGGCACTAGCCCTCTTGCTAGCCACTTTGTTGGTCGGTTCTACCTCATCTCTGGACTGGTGGGAAAATGGTAACTTCTATCAGGTCTATCCACGTTCGTTCAAAGACTCCGATGGCGACGGTATTGGTGATCTGAATGGTAAGTGTTCCCACGTGATCTGAACCATTCATTGACAGTTACTGTGTTCCTAGGAATCACTCAAAAATTGCACTACCTGAAGGAAATTGGTATGGACGGAGTTTGGCTATCGCCGATTTTCGCCTCGCCAATGCGTGACTTTGGCTATGATATTTCCAGCTTTTATACCATTAACCCGGAGTATGGTGACCTGAACGCATTCGACCGGCTAGTGAATCAATGCAAAGCCCTTGGTCTGCGACTAATTCTAGACTTTGTTCCAAACCACACCAGCGACGAGCACGAGTTCTTCAAGCGTTCCGTGAAGCGTGAAGAACCATACACAAACTACTACATTTGGCACCCGGGCGTAGAGGGCTCGAACGGTACCAGGGTACCACCATCCAATTGGATTAGCGTATTCCGAGGATCTGCGTGGGAATGGAACGAAGCCCGTGGAGAATTCTACCTCCATCAGTTTCTGAAGGAGCAACCAGATCTTAACTATCGCAATCCAGCCGTGGTCGAAGAGATGAAGAACGTTCTCCGCTACTGGTTGGACAAGGGAGTCTCCGGTTTCAGGATTGATGCCGTTCCCTATCTTTTCGAGAGTGCCGAGATAAATGGTCGCTACATTGACGAGCCAAAGAGCAATGGAACCAGCGATAACGAGAATCCTGCCTATCTCACACACTCTCAAACCATGGACCAACCTGAAACTTACGATATGATCTATCAATGGCGTGCAGTACTGGACGAATACAGTGCCAGAGATAATAACACGAGAATCATGATGACGGAAGGTTACACCAGTATTGAAAAAGTAGTGGAGTTCTTCGGCAACAGTACAGCTAATGGAGCCAACATTCCGTTCAACTTCCAACTGATCAGTAATCTAAACAGAAACAGTACAGCAGCCGATTTTGCCCATTACGTAAGCGTGTGGCTCAATGCCAAACCAGATGGTAGACGATCGAACTGGGTTCTTGGTAACCATGATAACAACCGGCTTGGATCCAGGCTAGGCGAAAAGAAGATCGATTTGTACAATATTGCTCTGCAAACGTTGCCAGATATTGCCGTCACCTACTACGGGGAAGAAATAGGCATGGTGGACCAGTGGATCTCTTGGGAGAGGACCGTTGATCCAGCTGGTTGCGCTACTGACAACAAAACCTACACACTGTACTCACGAGATCCCGCGCGTACTCCTATGCAATGGAACAATGGAGTAAACGCCGGATTCTCGAACGCTAGTGCAACTTGGCTCCCTGTTGCCAATAACTACAGGGATCTCAATGTTGCCAAACAAGAACGAACTAGAAAGAGTCATCTCAGTGTGTTCAAGGAATTGACCAAGTTCCGCAAACACCCGATGATGTCCGAAGGAGATTTTGATATGCGACTGATCAACAATCAGTTGGTCGCCTACAAACGCACTCTAGGGAATGCAGGTTACGCGGTTGTTGTGCTAAACTTTGCTCAAAAAGCTCAGCGAATTAACCTGCCCAGTGTGTATGAGGGTATAAGCCCGTGGATGGTAGTAGCGGTTTCTCCGGTTCACAATACTGGGTGAGAAAAAATATTTTGTTTTGTCCAAATACAAAAGTATAAAAGTGTTTTTCTATTCCAACAGTGCCTTCGTTCAAACCGCAAGATACACGCTAGCTGGAGAAAGCGGAATTGTACTAGTTTATCAACCAACAGGTAAAGGAAAGACCCCAAAGAAGCCTGGCAAACATTAGAACGAGGGGTTCACCTATGTTCGCGTTGAACAATACGGACTTCAACAATGGCTACGGCACCATGCTTGTTAACTTTTATTTGGGTTTTAACAAAATGTTTCTATAGATTGGAGCGATTTTCAAGCATCGGGTAAACATTGGCAAATCAAGTACAATAGGTCCAACTGTAATAAAACACAAAAAATGTAATAAAAGTCCTTTGAAATAAATTCCAACATATTAAAAGTATCTATACTTTATAAATGTCTGACATATCTAGGGTTACCAACCGCCCTTACTTTGAAAGACAAGTACTTGATTGCGAAATTTTTGTAATTATTTTAGTAACAAGAAATATCGATCGAAAGAAATTTTCTCACAAGTAGTTATTGCGAATCTTTTCTAAAATCCATATCGTGACATTTCAGCCGTGCGCCACCAAGCCGTGCGCCGAATTACGCGCCTGTTCACTTTGCATTGAGCATTGCATCAAAATGTATAACCTCACTTTTCTGACAGCTCAGAGAGCTTGTTTACATGGACTTCGAAAATGTTTGGTTTCATCTAGTACAAAAAACTCGGTTCGAATTCTAACACCATATAAACAAGTTCGCTGAGCTGTCATTTTTTCGAGCATTTTTACTCGTATGACGTCATCTTGCAATGCTCAATTAGAGCAAACGAAAAAACGATTTGACTTTTCTTTTTGTTTCGTTCGCACTCATGTGTGACACATATAGCAACAAATCGACGAAACGCTAGTTTATCTCGGGAAATACAATATAGAACGTGATAATCGTAAATCTAAAACTAACGAAGAGCATTGCTTCGCTTGAGCTTGAGCTTGAACTTGTGCGACCACCCCTGGCTGCTACTCCGTTATCGATCGGGACTAGCTGAAGTTGCACAGGGAATCAGTAGATAATTCTGCTTGGGATTAGCGAAACATCTTTCAATGTGCAACTCCTGGTAATCCTAAAGTGTTTCTGATCAATACCAGCGCCGGCCAGGCCCGAACGTAGATCGCGGAAGGAAAGGGAAGGAATTGTTAGTCCGATACTTGCTTTTTCTAGAGGCCGTATATACTACTGCGCACTCCACAAGTATCACGGGAGGAGGATGCTTTGTTAGTAGAGTATAGAAGTTGGATATACTTCTTCTTTACCGACGCCAGAGAGGTGATTCCACTACCTGGACTAGATATCGATCCACCAATTTCATGGACCGGGGACCAACGGCTTTACTTCCCTTCCGAAGGAAGACGTGACCACAGATTTTTTCACCTCAGAAAAATCTCAACGACCTCGGCTGGAATTGAACCCAGGCCAACTGGAATGAGTGGCGGTCACGCTTACCACTCAACCACCGCACAGTGGATCCACTCCATACAAAAGCTGGACAAAACCTCAAAAGTAGTTTAAAATGTCTGAAATGTCGATTTTGATTAAATAAGGATGCTAAAATGAAAATTAGATATCCTAGGGTGGTTCTAAAAGTTTTTTTTTTATTTCGCGAAAGTGAATTTTATTAAGTTCTCAAAACAGATACTTCGTAAGGGAACAGAAACATTTTGATTTCCTTGGGTAGTCCTTAGTAACGAGTTAGATAGGGTGGTTCCAATTTATCGAAATCTGGTGAATAAAAAATGATGTAATTTTATAAATTTGTTTGTAGATCTTCAGTCCAATCTGAATACCATCGTAGAAAAAATAATCCCGTTATAGCTCTTTTTTACTTATTTATAAACGAATGCGTTTAGAATAGTTATAAAAGATAGCACATCTTAAGGTGTTTGATAGAATGCCTTAAATTTTTATTGGTTTATTTATTTATAGTTATCGCCAAAGCTATTAAAAGATGACAGGTTTATTTGATTTTGATGAAGATCTCAAATCATGCTCTACTATGCTCTATTCACAGTTGCTCATACGATGCATACTGCAGCTAAGCCGCTTAATACTTTTCCATTGATTTTCAATTCCAATGATGATATGAATATCTCTCCTTCTGGGTACTGACTTGGTTTTGCGTACGAAAGCATCCTGAGCATTTTTACTATATTCCTGCCTATACTTTACACTGTATGTGTATGCTTTGAAATAGAGACGTGAGCGTTTTTGCATGAAACTCTCACCAATTTGGAAGTGAATTATTGATGGAGATTTTGAATTTGAATTGTTGATTGAGATAGCTTCAATACGGAGTTTGCACTTGAAAATAAATGTTGCATTACTGGCCAATAACTAAAAATCGGGTAAAAAAGAACACTTCTCACACTCACGTGTTTACTTTACATCGGTCACCAGTAAAGCTAACGACCAATACCCACCAAAGAGATAGGATTCATGGAAAGATATAATAATAGTTGCAGTTAGTTTGCCTCGTTGGCTTGTATTTATTTGAATTTTTTCTGCACTGCCGATAACTGTGAAAATGTAGAAACAAGAGTCATAGTTGCAAGACGGTTAAGGTATACTTATATTTGTATCAAGGATATCGCCCCAAACCCTGAATTTACAAGCAGTGTTTAGAAAAGAAATCCACCGGTGAAAAATAATGCAAAGCTTCATGAAATCAAAAAATACCATGCGTCTCCATTAAAAAACTAATTTTACAAATGTCCAAATATCAACCTTCGGCGCAAAACGGCGCAAGATGGCACTATGATTTTTGAAAACTAGAAAAATTCTACGTCAGTTGTACTAGATGAGATCCTTCAACACGGTTTTACCGATAAAGAGATGACACTCTGAATGTAAATAAGTCCGCGTTAAACAACATACTTAAAATAATTTTATTGGTAACTTTTTAAATACTCATTATTTCTCATATCGAAATACACCATTGCATTCCTGAGATGATTTTCTATTACAAACGCCTATATGTGTTGTTAAATTAACGTTGTAGTACCTATTGGAGCGAGATGAATTAGAATGAACAAAAACTTTTTGTCACTCAAATTCTTGCAGATTTTCAAGACCTTGTACGGTTCAAAAAAATGTAGCACTTATATTTTTCAATCGATTGACTCAAAAATTTGCTGAATACAGCTTTAGGTAATGTACATTTAGAAAAAATATAAAAGGTGTGAAAATCGACAATAAATTTTGTAGATTTTGGCCGGCCCGGCCCCACTGTGCACCGGCGCCGTTCTAACGAAGAGCATTGCTTCGCCACGAAAAATTTCCTGATAAGTCACTTCACACCATTACTCAGATTGTTTATGTTATCAATGCAAAATCCTCAGTACTTTCACTGAATTAAGGGGGGACGTCAGGTGTAGCGGGCAAAAAACGACTTCGTTTTTATTCGCTTAATTGTTAGTATTGAACCTCTAGATTAATCTCCCTCAAGTCAGTGGCCGTTGAACTTCGGTTATTTTAAACAGCCATGCATTCCTCGCGCGTATTTGCTGTTACAATTTAAATCTATATCGGCAACAATTTTCGGAAAACTGACAGCTATAAAAATACAGTGTAAACAATACACTCTAAGCTACTTCTACCCAAATTTTCAAAAGAAAATGCCAAATGGGTCATTTTCTGCAGCGTTTTTTTCCGTGATGCAATTTGATGTAGGACACCCTTTAATAGCGAAACCGCGCTTTTCAAATTGGCGAATACGATAACTCAAAAACTAATGAACGAATTGACTTGCTTTTTTAAGAGGATGCCGAATATGTGTAGCCGGTCGATAAACCACAGAAAACTCGATAAACCACAGAAATTTTTTCTCCCTACTATTTTGAAAAGAAATGAGATTTTTCGGTTTTCATGAAGCCATTTTCCGAAACTCGAACTTTTTCTATTTTTTGTAGTTCATCGACTAATTACAAGTCAAAGCTTTACAAAACTTATTGAATGTTCCGTATCAGAAAATTTTATCGAGAGTTATATTGATCGCGACAACGCTCTTCGACGTGGAAATGGTTGGACGTCTATTAGGGTGACAATAAAACGACCATGTTTGAAATTACTAATCTACACCCCCTAGCGTCATTCCAAATCATGAAAAAATGACACTGTCCAAATTTGAGCGAAATCGGTTTACCCTAACCCCTCCCCCCACGAGCTTAAAGTTTGTATGGGATTTTTGGACAAAATGTATGGGGAAACACTCACAGTTCACATTATCGCCCCTAGAGGTCGCTGTTAACTTCCGAACACGGACCTAGGAAGGAGTTAAGCTTTTGAAGATATGCCAAACAAGTTTGTCGAAGACTGCAAGACAATCCAACCAACCGTTATAGAGTTATTAACGTTTAAAGTTGGATACTGCTGCTTAACATGCACAAAGGGCGTACTCCGCTTATCTCATACATGTGACCCACATGCAAAGGTGGGGCAAGGTTAGGAAAAACTCATATATCTCTGAAACGACGAGATATAGAAAGTTATGATGTTCCTCAAAGTTGTAGAGAAATAAAAGGACTTTTTGGTTTCACTGGAAAGTTTCAGGATTTCTCCGCATGGTGGCGGTAATGAGCCAAGCAATTTAAAGGGAATGCATTACACATTCTGTTCAGCTTTTCACACTTCCGCTTGGTTTTCAGCGCAACACCACAGGCAGGAACCCCATATCGGAGTATCGATGACGAAACAGTAGATAGCATACGTCTTGTGCTGCTTGCCGGACCGCCGACGTTTGCCATAATTCTAGCTATTGCGTTCGTTGCCTTCGCCGACATTTCGCAATCACATGCCCTCCGACGTCGATTTGTATCCAGTGAACCGCTTTGCAGTTGATGACCAACAACACCTCCATCTTGTGGTGAGCTGTTTACAGCTTGACCCCGTTCATCCAGCTCTCGATCCCGTCTATTGTCTCCATCACCGAAACCTCCACTTCTTCAAGTGTCTCACCCATCACCGTTAGTGACACGTCGTCCGCGAAACCGACGGTTTTCACTTTCCTGGGCAGCCACAGTGTTAAGACCTCATCGTACATCCCGTTTCAAAAAGTTGACACCGAGAATGGAGCCCTGAGGAACGCTCGCTGTGCCTCGCATTGACATCTGCCCCTCGCTCGTCTCGAGCAGCAGCACTATGCTCTAGGAGTAGCTCTTCAGGATAGTTGGGAACCCTCATTCTGTGCAGCGGTGCAGCGATAGCTTCTGTTAATATATCGTGACCACAGCGCAATATCGATCTCCTCTGTTTAGATGCCTTCTCAGCACTCTCGAGCACAGTCCGAATTGCCTACACTGTCATTACTCTTTTGCGAAATCCCAACTGCATCTTGGACAGCCTGCGCTCACCTTCCGTGCATTTCGTCAGCCTGTAAAGTATGATTCTTTCCAGGAGTTTTCCGAGTGTATCTAGCAGACATACGGGCCCATACGAGACCGGATCGCCCGGTGGCTTCTCTGGCTTCAGCAGCAACTCAAGCTTCTGTACCTTTCACATTTCGGGGAAGTTGCCTTCACTTAAACATTTCTGCAGCCCCATCCTAAACATATCCGGATATGCTAAGATCGCAGCTTTCAGCACCACGTTCGGTATTCCATCCGTATCGGGGGCTTTCTTTGATTTCAGGCGCTTCGATGCTTCTGCGAACTCATCATTAGTCACTTGCCGATCGTCCATGTTTGCATCTTCTTCTTGGCCGTACGGTGTCGGTGGCCAGTTAGTTGGATCGTGTTTCGGGAAGAGACCCTCAACGATTATCTTCAGCTTTACCGTGCACATTTCGGCTGGCATCGTCGAGCCCTTCATTTTCGCCATCACGACTCGGTGCGCGTCGCCCCAGAGATTCTCGGTACAGCTCCTTGTGGCAATCTGACTTACTAAGTCTTATCTCCCGTTTTAAAAAACGCTGCCTTGCGCTCTTCTTTATCTGGCTCCGATATTGCGCTCTGAGCCCGCCTTCTGGCTCTAAGACAAGCAGCGAGGACCATACTATGTGTCTCGTTCCACCAGTAAGCTAGCCGTCTATTGCGCGGTTCCAGTTTTCGCGGTATTGTGGCGTCCTTTTTTCTTCTTGTTACATCAGCCGCATCAACGTTCTCGGTCCCACCGTTCGACCGAAGTGCCTCAACGTCTTCCACTTTCGCTCGTGTGTTTTATGGTAAGGTTCAAAAAGATTCGAAAGCTTGGCCTGTGGGACTCACGACTCACGTTCGTGCCTAACTACTACAAACACTCGTTACTCTTTTTTCGCCCTTCTTTCCACAGAACTACATCGGGGTATTACTTCACGGGGGGTCGTTGTATTCGTCGAACCTCTTTCTCCGGCTCTATCTCGGAGCCTCACTTGGTCCATGAAATGGCTCGAACTTGAGGTTTGATTTTACTCTCGACTCCTCTTTTGCTTCGTGTTTCCATCTATTACGTAGCCCTTTAGCTCTCGTCCCAATAAGCAGTTTAACTGCTGATTTCTTGAGCAATTTAACCCTTGTTTCCTTGAGTCATTGAGCTCCCAGCCTTATCACGATCTTCTCGGATAGTCTCCTGCGGTGAACTCATTCTACTCCGACTGAGAGTTCTCCGAGGGAGGAATTTTTCTCGATACCAATACCCGCTTTCGTTAACCATTTAAATCCAAGTTGTTTTATTTACTCGAATATTACCCGACGGTGAAACTACCCTGCTCAGCGGAATTTCTCTCGGTACCTATGTCTGTTTCGTAAGCCAATTAGCTCGCAGCCAATTAAAATTTACCCTACTGTGTACTCGTCGGCGATGGATGTATCCCAATACCGATGCTGATTTTCGTGAGCCATTTTGCTCCCCGCTTCGATCTGATCTACTCGATTTAGACCGCGGCGATTCTAGGTGGAACGTAGCTTCCGGTTCACTGGCGCTGCTGGCTGTTCGACGCGATCTACTCGATCTAGTCCCCGGCGGTGGATCTAGCCTACTCACGAGCTACCCGGTAGGTTGTCGAAGTCGGTCCGGTAATTTCTGTGGAGCCTGGCTTCCGGTTCTCAGACGCCCCGATGACCCGAATGTTGTGCTGCGTCGCGTAATTCTCAATTTTTGGAAGATTTTCGACTGTTGGTAGAGGTTGAGGCAGGAATGCATGAAGCACAGCACGAGAGCCTAACACGAGCTGAGCGGCCGCTTTGAACGAACCAAAAGCAATAAGCACTGACACCGCTCGTGCTAGGTAACCTTCGTGCTCGAGCTGTAGGACTCGAAGAGCTAGCACAACGAGTTAGCACGATAAGCTAGCACCATGAGCCAGCTCGGTAAGCTGGCACGAGTTAACTCAATGAGCTGGCACGGTAAGCTTGTCCGATGAGCTAGAATGGTGCAGTAGTGTAAGCTATGGAACGAAAGAATAGAACAAAGCAAGAACTATTTTTTTTACAATGGAGAAGAAGACCTTTATGTCCTAGCCCAGTACACGTGCTATTGGTAGGGTCCAATCTACCACACGGGGTGCACTGGGGGCGTGTCGGACTCGAATGATGACCAGCCATTAATACCGACTAAACTCCATTGGGCTCCGCCATCGCTCCTCCCAGGAACTACCTCTCGGTATTACTTCTGGGGGGATGGCTGTACTAAATGTACTCATTCACTCTCACTCACGCGTTCATACGTCCTGTATGAGGCTTACTTGGGTGCTCTCTCAATCTCACTTTGATTCACTCTCAAACACTCCCACATGAGGCTGACTTTTGTGCTCACCTTTTTCGTTCCTTGTTAGGCTTACTTTTGTGCTCGCCCCACCCATACCATGTGAGGCTGACTTTTGTGCTCACCTTTTTCGTTCCTTGTTAGGCTTACTTTTGTGCTCGCCCCACCCATACCATGTGAGGCTGACTTGGGTGCTCACCCTATCACCTGATTCACTCTCAATCATGCCACTCTATTGTACCTTTGTCACTCCCCCTGGCATCCCATGTGGGACATTTTTCTTAGGCCCCACTTCTGACATACCATGCGAGGCTGACTTGTGTGCTCACCTTTTTCATTCCTTGCTAGGCTGACTTTTGTGCTAGCCTCTACCATACCATGTGAGGCTGACTTTTGTGCTCACCCTTAACATGCCGTGTGAGACTGACTTGGATGCTCACCCTTTCACTCCTCTGCCACGCCATGAGGCATCGATAGCTAAGTCCCAACATACTACGCTACGACCCTCCCGTCTTGGCATGAGGCAGTCCACTTATACGCCTTTACACTCACTCTTCTGTCTTGCTTCGGGGTGGCTGGGTTTACCCCATACGCGGTTGCCAGTCGCTGCGCCAAACCTGCCTCGGCATGAACAGACCATTCACTCCCTTTTTTGCGCTTGGCCTTTTTTGCTCCAGCTAACCAATCACTAGTTAGCCGTGCCCGTCGTCTGTTGCTCGGTTCGCCAGATTACCTGTAGCCTACTGGCAATTCGGATGGTAGCAGCTGAGACTGTGTTCCACTTCTCCACCGATTGACACATCCGCTGAATAAGGGTATCAGGGGTTGTGTCCCAGCCACAGACGTCAAGCATTGCTCTTCTTTCGACGTCGAACCGATGACATACGAACAGTATGTGTTCGGCAGTTTCGTCTACACCTGGGTCCCCTATTTCCACGTAGCTCAAAGCACTCTTCATCTTCCCGAATGACCAGCCCGACTGGCATCATGCTCGCTATCACGCAGGATGCATCGTGTGATACCGTGCAGATATCACTCTGAAGCACATTACGCGGTAGGTGCTCTCCAGTTTCTGTAGGTAACTGGTTACCCTCAGTCGAAGACTGCATATCAAGAAGACTGGCAACTCTGTCCAGAATCTGGAGACAGTAACAGCAACGCCACTTGCGGGTAAAGGTGGTACTTCCCATAGTGATGCACACACACATATACATTTTTACATTAAGCTTCCTACCTTTCTCCAATAGAAGCGCTGTAACATCTGTCGCTTCACGTTTGTATGAAGGAAGGAAAGAGATATCAGTCTTCTTAATATGTAGTCTTCGCCTCAGTGCTCTTAACCATGACGGGCCGCCGTACCTGAGGATAGATACGGCAACGCCTGACAGTAGCCTACGTCTACAGGCGCACACCTTTGAGCTGTTGGACATCTCGACGCTCATTTGCATGTATAGTTGACGTGGCTGCCGAAGGTCAGCTTGTCGTCTATAATGACTCCGAGAGACTTCAGACTCCGCTGTGAGGTGATCACGACTTCTCCTAAATGGATAACTGCATGTTGTGCCGACTTGCGGTTGTTGACGATAACTACCTCCGTCTTATGCTGAGCGAGCTCCAGGCCTCTCGCGCTCATCCATTCCTCCACCGTGTTGATCGCGTGTTCTGCAGTTAGTTCTACCTCAGGGATTGACTGCCCGTAGACCTCCTAGGTTACGACGATCTTGACCCCAGGAGGGAACTTCAGTCTCAGAACCCCGTCATACATGAGGTTCCATAGCACCGGGATCGAGCCCTGTGGGACTCCGGCGGTAATAGGAACCCTTTTCTGACCGGCATCGGTCTCGTGTTCTAGTACGCGGTTCTGGAAGTAGCTTTCCAGGATCCGCTACAGACCCACCGGTAGGCTAAGCCGGTGTAACGAGAACGCGTTGGCATCCCAGCTTGCACTGTTGAATGCGTTCTTCATGTCAAGTGTCACTAACGCACAGTATCGAATGCCTCGCCTTTTTCGTTGGATCGCTATCTCGCCAGTCTTTATCACTGAGTTGATAGCGTCCACCATGGACTTACCCTTCCGAAAGCCAAACTGCGTCAAACTGTTGAGGATAATCCTCTCAAGCAATTTGCCAGTCGTGTCGATCAGACAGATTGGTCTGTACGCCGATGGGTCGCCTGGCGGCTTCCCGGGCTTCGGCAACACCAATTTCTGACTTTTCCATCTATCGCGGAAGCGGCACTCGTCAAGGCATCTCTGCATAGCTAGCCTGAACATGTTCGGGTTCGCTATGATCGCTGTTTTGAGAGCGCTGTTTGGAACTCCATCCGGCCCTGGAGCTTTGTTCATTGCTAGGGAATTAGCCACTGCGAGTAGTCTTCATTCGTCACCGGAGCCACCATTTCGGCCGTGCCCGCACTGTCTCGTAGTGCAGGTGGCCAAGGACTTGTGGCTCGAGACAGGAAGAGTACTTCGATAAACGTCGCCAACCGATCCAGAGACCATTCTGGGGGTGGTCGGATAGTCTGGAACCCGCATTCTGTGCAGTGCTACGGCGATCACCCCCAGATAGCACTGTTGAACGCGTTCTTCACGTTTATCGTTACCACGGCACAGAAGCGATTACTCCTTCTCTTTTGCTTCAATGCTTTCTCCGCACTCGCGATGATTGAACGGATGGCGTCCACCGACGATATCCCTTTCCGGAATACGGCGTAGGGTGCAACGCGGTTGAATCATGCGTCGGAAAAAGACAAATCTTTATTTTGTCAGCTGCCGTCGTTCTGCCCTTGATCCTGGTCAACACAGCAGGGTAAGCATTATTCCAGGAATTAGCGTCTTCTTATCGGCACAGCTCTTTGTAGCCGGAGGTTTAACACTTTAAAGCGGCCCTGACCGCCCACCTTACACTCTTCTTTTAATGCCTCAAATCTTGCTCTTTGAACGCGTCTTCAGGCTGTTGGGCAGGCAATCCGGAGGATGCCAAGCCTTTCGTTCCACCAGTACGCCGGACACCGGCAATTCCTCGGCTACATTTTCCTCGACATTGTTACACGTCCTCGTCCGACAGCTAATCGGTATTTGGAATTGAAGTGAGGCTATCAGCACGAAGTGCTTCCACAAAAAGGGCTTTGTTGAAGTCCTTTATTATCCACTTCTGCTTACCAGTCCTCACTCTACGCGTTACAATACAATATCGCGAACCAATGCTATAGTGGAT
>NC_080671.1:401439232-401477232 GCF_030247195.1 Topomyia yanbarensis | reverse complement strand
CTTTGATCATATTTTTGACCAACGAATTTTACAAACGAACTAAGACGGAACAAAACAAACCTAAACTTTACCAGGGGTTTAGAATAAACCCAAACCGTTGCGAAGAAGCTTGTCCATATAAACTTAAACTGTGAAGGGGTTTACGGGGGGTTTTTAGGGACTACAAGTTAAAGATAGTTTCCGTTTTCATTTGCCTTTCCCAAATAGAAAGGTTATGCAATTGCTCCAAAAACCGACTTTCTAACCGAGGCCCGGAGGGCCGAGTGTCATATATCATTCGACTCAGTTCGTATGTGTGTAGATGGCTGAACCAATTTTCACAAACTTAGTCGCAAATGAAAGGTGCAACGTTCCCACCGGCTGCTATCGAATTTTATTCTGATCGGACATTTGGATCGGGAGATACGAGTTGAAGTGTACGGTTACATAGAAAATCTTGTTATAATTTGTCCACATCAGTTTCTCGGCATTTTCTGGACCGATTATCACAAACTTAGTCTTAAATGAAAGGTACAACGTCATCGGCTGCTATTAAATTTTGTGTTGGTTTGACTTCTAGTTCCGGAATTACAGGATGATGAATACGATCACGCAGAAGATCCCGATTTCAACGGATACTGCAAAGAATGCATAAAGGAGAATTTTTTTTCAAAAAATCCGACCGCAACTGCTTGGATTTATAGTTCTAGGTGACTAACAGTCATTCAAAGTCTCTTTGGCCACATTGACCACCATCGCTGGATCCGGCGGCCCAGACGGAAGTATCCAAACTTAGAATAACAATTACATTGGTCTCGGAGATGGCTAGACCGTTTGACCAAACTTAAATGAAAGCTTTTACTACCCCGTAGACTGCTATTAAATTTAATTCTGATCCGACTTACGGTTCCGGTGTTGCGGGTTGTGGCATGCGGTCACATAGAAAATTCTGATTCAAAATAATACCTCGATGAAGGCAAAAAGGTAAAAATTTCGCTAAAATGAATATATCTATCTGTCAAGCAACTTGCATTAGTAGTTCTAGGTCACTGACGGCCATCCAAAGTCTCGTCGACCGCATTGACCATCATAGACGGTTTCGGAAGTGCCCCGGAAGAATAGGAACCTATAAAAATTAACAAACTCACATCAGTTTATCAGAGATGGTTGTGACGATCTTCACAAACTTAGTTCCAAATGAAAGCTATATAATCGCCATAGATCTCTATAAAACTTCGTTCGGATAGGTTATATGGTTCCGGAGATATAGATTGAACCTTCCGGTCACATATGAAATTCCTACATAAGCCGGAACAATTGTTTTTTTCTTTTTTTTTTTTTTTTCTTAAAGGGACCACATGAGATCGAATTCGTACTTTCGAAGCCAAATATCTCCAAAATGCATGAATCGACTAGATTTTATGTTACGTAGAAAAAAAGCTCGACTGCTATTGAAGTTTATCTCGATCTGAATCCGTTTCCGGAGTTACGGCTTTAACCCTCAAAAAGGCAAGGGATCTCAGAGGCCCGGCTAGTTACTGTTCTCTAGTTTCAATGAACGTGTAATTTGAAATACAAATGATCGAATGTTTTCGGGGCTACGATTCTCTCACTGACAAAAAAGAGCCTTATGATTTCGTTGGGTCTTAGGAGTTCCTGAGTTCATAGAAGTAGGAACTGAATAGGAAAATTCAAAAATCGAATTTATATTTTTGATGCCAATGTCTTTAAAATGCATGAAACGTCGAAATTTGATGAAATCTCGAAAATAAATTGACAAAGATTGACATTTTTGTATTTTGGCAATTTTTTGCCTTTGCCTTTCTCATATACAGTGTGTCCCACATTTATACGTTCACCCTGTTTTTTCAGTATAACTTTTATTTCGTTCGAGAAAACTGCACCCAATTTTCAGCGTTTATTTTAAAACTTAATCAACGATGTTTCTCGAAATTTCGAAGCCCTAGTGCGTTTTGTTCGTTTGTTATGTGAGTTTAAGTGAAAAAGTGGTGTCCCACATTTATACGTTCATCCTACTATTTTTTGAATAACTTTTTTTCTATTTACACAAACAGCTCCAGATTGTCAGCGTTTATTTTAAAGCTTAATCAACGATTTTTTCTCGAAGTTTGGAAACCCTGGTATATCTTGTTCGATTGTCATGAGAATTTAAGTGAAAAATGTGTCCTTTATTTATCGGTTCACCCAATTTTCTCAGATTATTTTTTGACGTAGGACTGCGTCTTCTACAAAAATGGTATGTAACGAATTGGTCCAATTTTAAACGCATATAATTCAGCCATCTCACGATAAATTTTCAAATTTTTTGCACAAATCGCCCCGAAATACTTCTAAGAATAGATTCCAATAGATAAACCCAAAGATTTTTGATATCATAGCATTAAAAAATTAAATAATATACAACCTTGTCAAAATATCGCGCATTAACACACAGAAGATAGCGCTTCCCAAGCCCTGTACGACAGATTGGTGTACCTAGCGCGAAACGCTTCTATGAATGACGTCATCATCGACTATTTAAAGAACGGACTTGGCCAGACACGCTCAGTTCCCTGTTGAACGGCTGGCGAAGCAGATCACTGCGCTGTGTTTTTTACAGCCAGTGTAGCTGAGCTAGAAGTCCGTTACGCTGGTTGTGGAGGGACGCTACCCTGTGTCGTCCAACAGGCGACCGCTCCAACTGCTTCCTAAATGCCGCTGTAATGTTGCCAGTAAATTTTTGGTTTAATTAGCACATGTATTTGCTATTTGCGCTTGAAATTAAGTAATGTAGTGGTAGTAATAAGTTTCCCATTTTGGTTTAAACGCAAGTTTTTAAAACAGGATTTGATTAATTAGTTTAGCTCATCTAAGCAATTTTATCAATTCTGTAATTTAAAAGGAATTTTACGGAACTTGGTGAATTTGGCCCAACTTGCAACTGGTATAATCAACCTGCACAAAGTGTTGCATGACGCAGGGCTGTTTTTTGGAACAAAATGTGTTATCATTCAGCCCTTCGCTATGCAAAATCACGATATTATGACAGATGGGCTAAGCGCGGCCGTTCCTTTCAATCGGGAAAGGCCGCGTGGAATTTTGGTGAAATGCGCTAATAGTGTCGTGGTGGTACTAGTTGTCTCTTTCGTTCTACCCATCATCATCAGCGTTGACTCATTTTGCATTATACGCTTGGGTTCAATGTTTGTGGCGAATGTGTTGGTAGGTAGGGGAACTGGCGGTGAACGAGATATTACAATCACCTTATGTTTATTGTTGGACATGTTTTGTACATATCTGGTAAAAATATTTCGTCATAAACACATTTTTTCAAACATGATTCTTGATTTCTAAACATGTCCAAAAATGAGACATGTTTATAGCGAGTGGGTAAAATGAACATGTGGCGGTGGTAAAATGAACATCTTCTGGTGACCTGCAAAATGTCCTGTATGTATGCAATGCGCAGCGTTGGAAAGCATTTTCCGATCAATGCTAATATCTCAACAAATCATGAGCTTTGCATACACACAGGGCATTTTGCAGGCAAAAATAATTGTCACGGAAGAATTGAATTTTCATGACGTAATATTAACCATTTTACAATCCTGTGGCATCGAAACACATTTACAAACTTGGGGATATCCATGGGGGTTTGAACTTTTAGGATCTGTTTGAGAGCAACTAGAAAGCTTGTTCTATACATGAGATGTGATTATATTGTCTAAAATTTGATTTTTCTTCACCGGTCCGGGTGTTTTTCCCACACACTAAGTACTAAGAAAATAAATATTTTACATTAAGTAGTATAGTCCTACGTCTACAGTTCGTGCAACCCCATAGGGCTGCCCCTTGTAGTTTTTTTCAGTCAAACGTACTGCACCAAATTTTCTAAGTTTATTTTGAAGTCTAATTTACGAAGTTTCTCCAAATTTGGAAGCTTTGGTGCATTTTGTTCGTTTTTTATTGCAGTTTAAATGAAAAAAAATGTTCCTGCATTTCACTAAGAAAAAATAGTTTTTTTTTTACAAAAAATGCTTTATTTAAGTAATTATCCAATAATAATTAACACTTCATGTAGTAGTGAATCGAATTTCCATCATTTTTGAGTACATGTTTCATTCGCTTCGGCATTTAATCATTACGATTTTCTATATTTCTTGCTCTAAGTTTGTTTTAGAACGATTCGATTGCTTTCTGACACTGACGAATACTGCTTCGCGTTGTCATTTACATCACGAACCATCATACTCGAAACATTTTCAGTCGGGATAACGTCTGGAGAAAGCGATATTTGAATGACCTCCGATGTGTATGACAACGCGTAGCAGTATTCGTCAGTTGTAAAGTTCAAGAAAGCAATCAAATCATTCTAAAACAAACTTATTGTTGATTATTACCGGATATTTACTTGAATAATGCATTTTTTGGGAAAAACTATATTTTTTCTTAGTGAGCGTATAAATGCACTTTTTTCACTTAAAATGCCATAACAAACAAACAAAACGCATCAAAGCTAAAATTTGGACATGGCAAATTAGGCTTTAAAATAAACTTTGAAAATTTGGTGCAGTACTTTTGACTGAATGAAAAAGTTAATTTGAGAAAATAGGATGAAAGGATAAGTCAGGGACCCATTTTTCGCTTAAATTGCCATAACAAACAAACAAGATGCGCCAGCGTTTCCAAACTTCGAGAAAAATCGTTGATTAAACTTTAAAATAAACGCTGAACATCTAGAGCAGTTTGTGTGAATAGAGAAAGAGTTAGCCAAAAAATAGTAGGGTGAACGTATAAATGTGGGACACCACTTTTTTACTTAAACTGCCATAACAAGCGAACGAAACGCACTAGGGTTTCGAAATTTCGAGAAACATCGTTGATTAAGTTGTAAAATAAACGATGAAAAATTGGTGCAGTTTGCTTGAACGAAAAAAAGTTATACTGAAAAAACAGGGTGAACGTATAAATGTGGGACACACTGTAGAAAGGTTATGCAATCAATCTGAAAATCGTCAACCCGAGCGTTCGTGTGTCGGTGCAAAGTGTATTAAGAATGTAATAGACATTTCCACAATTATATTGAACCTAATCGGTCATGAAGTCATAGTTTGAAGGAATGAGAAAGGCACAATTGCACCGCTAGGTGGATTAAAACAGGTTTTTAAATTTTTTTTTCGGATGTGGGCGGTCCATTCGGGCCCTGTGGCTGGTTACGTTCTTGACCTAGGTTCACTAGTAATACACACAATTCAATTAAAAACAAATACATCAAATTATTAATTTTAATTAATCAAATTATTTAATCGAAATATGTCTAACCTACGGGAGTTATTGCACGATAAGTTCAGTTTTTCTCTTTGTGTTGCAGTAAAATTATATGACCTCATATCACATCTCATTACATCCGTTTGAAGTTGACGACCGATTTTCAACCCAAAACGATTTTACTATAAAATCAGGAATTGAATTTTTCTTTTGTTGCTTTGTACCTCGATCCGGTATGAAAAGTCTCCGAGGCAAGCGGTTGTTCATATACTTACCCCTCTCGCCCAAGCTGGTAACCTAAAAGTTGCAACAAATTGGATCATGCACGGGGCAAAGGATGACGCAGAGAGGATGGTCCCAATTCGATTCAAAGTTTCATCACCGGAACTCAATGTCTACATCGACCGAGTACAGAAAGCAGATACTTTAGAGAACTGGGTCATATCTATCGTTCGGACCAAGCGGTTTTGTGTACACCGTAATGATGAAGTTGGTAATGATATGATGCAATTTGAGATGTTTTTTGCATGGAAGCAAACTGAATCTCGAGGCTGGCTCGCAGCGCAGCAATGTAGAATGCACTGCTAGATGGTACCCTGGACATTGGCTGGCACAGTTTCGTTCGCAATATCCACACATTAGCAAGATAAAATTGGCCCTCACCCGCATCCATCATCATCAGTTTCGTCGGTGTGTCGTCGTTGGCATCATTATCGAACCCGGCAGCGTTTCGGGCAGCGAACGAAGGCGTGAATGTTATATAGTGCGCTCGAAAATGGTCTGATCATTCAGTTGATACAAAAGGGTAATTATGCAGCCGAGGGCCTCGTAGCTCGAAGTGCACACGGCCAAGTCCCGGACGTCACAAGTTGAACCTAATTGATTTAGTTTAATTAGTTAACAACATTCGAACCGGAAAGTACAAATTTTGTGCAACGTAGAACAATGAACGAATAGTGTGAGCTGTTGTTGATGGACTCGTTTCGGTTCCAAGCGATGAGAGAGAGAGAGACAGCAAGCATCAAGACCAGTTTGTGCAATTAGGGAAATTAGGACTATCGGGAGTCCATCCGGTGTTGACGTTCGACAGACTTGTCTAGTGTTTTGAAAGGCTAGATAGGTGGGCCACTTTGTAGAATGATTTTCTTGATTCATTGGAATTTAATACTTGATGTTGATAGCATGACACAATGCCAACGCTGTTCGGTGAATCAGTTAAGTCAACAAAACGAGTTCACATACATGAAAGTTGATCTTTGGTTTGGAAGAATTAATATTTGAAATGAATCGAGATAGATACGACACTAGTTTGGATTTGTATGGCCCAGTAGGCTATTTATAACAGACTTGCATTTCCCGAACTAAGGTTTTTTAATCATAACGTTTAGTTGGTATGGTGCTGGCGAGATTATTTTTTGAAATAATGATCTTTTCAAAAGCATGACTATAATATTTCTTACTTTTTCTGGAGCGTTTTGTTGAATGCTGAAAAAAATAGAAAACTTTTTATAATGTAATTGTGCCTTTTCCCAATCATGAGCTCGGGGATACCAGTTAATTATTTTAGTATAAATCTTGAAATGCTTATTGCAATGCAATATTATTGAGCATAACAACGAGGATTCACGAAACGCAACACTGATGCCTTTAGGCAGGAAAAAGAAAACGCAAGATCATCGCTTGCTCGATCAGGAAGCGAGATATCGAGATATCCATTCTGTGTACGACTTTTGAGATAGTAGGAAGTACTGTTCCACTGTTTCAAAATTTGAATACGACACCCATGACTCCTGGATCTAGTGGTTTTGGCCAATGTATGGAAAGAAATTTTAATTGGAAATTATCAACGCACACCTGCAAAAGTAATTTGGCACACCTTTAGCTTACATTTGTACTTTAGGTGGTTTCAGTTGATTTCGAGATTTCGTGTAGACTACGTTTACATGTGCATCATCTCATAATTATGGAATCAAATTGACATTCAATAGCAGCCTATAGAAATATTGTACCTTTCTTTTGAGACTAAGTTAGGCAAGATCGGTTCAGTTTCCTCTGAAAACTGTCGAGGACATATATATTAGGGTAAGGTGGGGCAAATCCGACCGTTGGGTAAACCCGACCCCCCTCTGTTACTGAAAATCAGAAGCACTACGCGAACTAATATCAATGTTGTCGTGTAGAGCATCGAAAATAATCATAATGGTTGTATGACAGCATTTTATTAGTCTACATTAAGATGCTCATACGAAAAAAAGTGTGTTTTTACAATTTTTGATTTGACTTTTGTGCATCATTGACTACAGGATATTTCTGATTCTTAAAGTGATTACATAATAAATGTAAGTGGATTTAAATTCTTTGATTTAAGTCCTACAAAGTGCGTAGATGAATTTAGTTCAACCTTTTCATATATTTTTTAATTGCATCGTAATGAAAAATGACGCGGTGGGGCAAATCCGACCTCAAAATATTGGGGTAAATCCGACCGCTTTGTTGCTAAGAAATTTTTTATTTAGCAAATTGAAATATATTTTTATTGTTATTATTTATTATTTTTATGTAAAATGGTTCATAATTACAAACGAAAGACACGAAAACGTGATGATTATAGTATTCGTCGAGCAACTGCTCCGATGCAAATGGGAATATCATTACGTGCTACTGCTCGTGATTTTAGCAAGCCAAGATTGATATTGAACTCCGTTTTATTCATGTTGCAATTCAATAACACAACATTCATTGATTTATCATTGAAAAACCATAAAATTTGAGTAATATCTGCATTAAATCAACCAAAAACATAGGGGGTCGGGTTTACCCCACCATTTTTGAAAACAGCAAAAATGAGCATTTTTGTAAAACGCTTGTATCTCAAGATATTCCGAAGATCCAAATAAAATGCTAAATACAGAAAGTTGCCCAGGAGTCTAACCTTTAATTTGGTATATAAAACGACTTGATCCGATGTAAAATGAGCATTTTACAGCCAAAACCATTTACTAGGTCGGATTTGCCCCACCTTACCCTATATAGGGATTTTTTAAATGGTTTTAAGGTTCAGCTGAGAAAGCTTGGAAAAGCAGCCATCTTGGAAAATGAAAAAAAGCAGTTTTGTCTCACATCGTCGCAAAAAATCTTCAAGAAAATCAATCATACTCTACTAATGCCCCTAATAAATTGATTCATTATTTCATTTTTTGAACAACGAAAATGCAAATAAAAAATCCTGAAAAGTATCTTGTATGGCAAGCTATATGTTCTTGTGAGTTGGAATTATAAACATTTTTAACAACAAATACCATAAACGATAAAAACCATTACCAGGACTGTCTCAAAAAACCAATATTACCGTTTCTGAGAAAATCATGTAACTAAAATGTTGTTCTGGCCAGATTTAGTAAGCTGTTGAGTGGTTTAGTTCTTCGAAGAAAGTTGCAAAGGACACTGTGCCAAGACTAATGCAAGGCATCGAAAGAAAAGTGCACTCAACAGCTTATAGAACCGAATCCATACAAAACAATACAAAATTTTGATATGTATCACAATTGTATACTATAGATATAAAATGCACTGAACAACCTGTAACTCCTGAACTGGAACTCCAATTAGAATGCAATTCAATAGGATCCTCTGGACACATCTAATTGAGAGTATCGGTTCAGTGATCTTTGATAAACCGCTTTCACTTACAGGGAGTCGCATGTAATGTACTGGGATTTGACAGTAAGCAGTCCGGTATTCGGCACAATACCGATCCTATTATCTGGGCGTGTGCCGAATATCATTGAATGATCTAGTCTTTTGTTATTTGGTCCCTCACTAGGCAGGCAATTGCCTGGGTGTTTTATTTAATCGACTATTGTGACTGTATCAGCGCCTGTGGCATATGGTCACATGTGTTGCTGATTCTCACGGTGTCGGCAGCTTTCACGAAAAGCTGCGACGATGGATGCCCATCAAGGTAAATTCTATTTTTACCATTTTTAGGATAACCATTTTTTTATTAACGACCTATTGAGTCAACTTCCAAATCTCTGATTGCTAAGCCTTCGTGTCTGAGCTCCTCCAGTTGGTATACATATTTGAAGACATCGCAAGAGAAAAATTTAAACCTTTATAAGTAATCTCACCTGCCTAAAGTTTTACGGTACATTAAAAGAATTCCCCCACATGGTGATAATCAAAGTCATACTCCTGAGTCAAGCGAACATAATGATTTGTGATCGTGAGTGGCGTAGCTCTTATTTGTAAAAATAATACTAAGAGCATTTTTTAAAGGAATGCTTCAAATTTGTCGAACGCTTTTGTACGTAAGGCATGCTTATGTGAATTCTCCTGCCAAAGGTTACCTGGCACGAATTTTGTCCCGTCCAGTGCGATTGCCATTCAAAATCTTTGCTCACCGGAGCAAGGGGCCCTTGAAACAATCAACCCCGTGCTTCAGTAGATCCACGCATAACAAACTCGAATCGGTGAATACACTTGCGATCTCAACTTTGTGAGCGGGCATGTAGACGTGGGAGTTCTTCAGAAAAGACAATATCACAATCCTGAGCTTATCTGGGCATAATATCTGTCACCGCTGAATAAGTCGTAGCAAAAAGATGGGTGGATAATGTCTGGGACATAACCGGAATGTCGTGATGGTACTTGGATTGATAATTCGAATATAATCAAATGTACCGTATTGAGTAATTTACAAATCCGGTCACAGCTCCTAAAAACTAGTCTCCTCAATATATTGGTCTTGATATACAGGTAGAGCATTTCGAAAAAAGTTCCTATCAATCGAAAAAAATGTCATATTATGTCATGAAATATCGAGATCTGCAGTAATCTCGAAAAAAGCCTTTCTGGGACATGAAATTTTAATTACTTGAGATGCGACCTGATTTTAGGAAATGAAGCTTTTAATTTTTTGTATGTCTTAGATGTGCATTAAGCGTCAAGACCTGGTTACAATTAAACAAATATTTTGACATTCTTTTTCAAAAATTAAAAAAGTTCCGAGATTACACAAGATCCGACGTTTCGTACATTTCTATGACTTTAGGAACAAAAGAAAATTTAAATCTCCCATATTTTCCAAGCCCCGTAAGGCTATCCACAAAAAAAGTTTTCGAGGTGACACTAAATCTTGACGTTCTGGCGATTGTGTATCAAAACTACGAATGCAATTTTTGAATATCAAAAGTTCTTTGTGTTTTTTCACGGGTGAAATTTTTCGCACTTTGATCACTAATCCTGACCGCTTCATCATGTCCGATTGAGCTGAAATTTTGCATAGAGACTTTTTTCGAGATGTCTGGTTATAAAATTCAATGGTTACTTATTTGCAGTACGTGACACCATTGGCACCCTGATATACAGTGCGCGGCATCACGAAGGAACTTCGGTCGATTAGAAATCTTCGGTATTTTTACAAGCTTCCAATCATCGGAAATAAATATAACTGTTGCTAAAGGGTTGAACCGCAGCGGCGGGTTGAATTCCCTAAAAAATCGGCAGCTTAGTAAACTGATATACACATACAGGCCTCCACAACAATCCCCCGTCCGTCCCCTTTAAATACCTAGGGTCAACTGATTCCCCAAATTCTACCGAAAAAATACTCCGTCTATCGCCTTCAAACACCTAATCTCGAATGATATTAGAGACAAATCTGCAATGAACTTATATTTAAAATTTCACAAAACTTTAGTGTTCTGTTGGTGTTTCATACTGATGGCTTTGCCCGAAATACGCTAAAAAATTTAATACTTTAAATCTTGTGTCGTTCAGGTACATTGGAATATAGGTTACTTTTTGGTTAGATTGTCTTATAGATATTTAATTTCATATTCACTGTGGCATATTCGTTTACAATGCTGCTAGCGTAGACAAATGACACAAAACTGAGTCTTCGCCAAGGGCGCTAGAAGACCACGCTACGGCTCTATCTCCGGGTTCAGGTCAGGTCGGGTATAGCCAAAAATATTTAGTCCAAATACCGATTGAATCGGATATTTTATTTGCCCATTTATGGCAGAAGAGAATATTCCAAAATGTTCTCATTTTCACATCATAAGCTTCCTGCTCTTAGTAAAATGAGTTAACTTGACTATTCTTAGATCTTTGCTTTTCTTAACTTGACTAAATTATTTGTACTTGCATTTGTAAAATTTTTATTCATCTAACATATGCCTCAATGAAATTTCCTAAAACTTGTGTGATTCAATTCGTCTTCTAAATACAGATGCGGTGAGGTTAAAATCAAATAATTCGGAGAACTCGTTGAACCTCCGAACCATTGCGATGACAGGACTGTTGGCAGCATAGTCAGTTGGTCTCATTTCAGGAACAAGCATCACTCTTTGGCGAAGAGTACGAGATGGCGCATAGAAATGCATTTGTGCTAGTAGGTCACGTACGTCGTATTCATCCAGCAGTATTTTGGCCACAAAGACTGCTTGCGATGTCATTCTCCTTTCAGCAAGCGTGTGCAAGCCTAATTAATGACAGCGGTCTTCATACGGTGGCAAGTTTTGCGGATCACTCCATGGTAAGAAACACAGAGCGTATCTGACAAACCGTCTCTGAACGCCTTCGATCCTATTGATCCAAACAGCATGGTTAGGATTCCAAACGACATTTCCAAATTCTAGTATAGAACGCACTAATGAACAGTAAAGAGCTTTAAAACACAAAGGATCACGAAATTCGTTGGATATCTTAAACATGAATCCCAGTTGTCGATTGGCCTTGTCGATTGTAGCAGAGAAGTGACGATGGTAAGTTAGCGTATAATCCAGTATTACTCCAAGGTCTTTTATGTAGTCAACACGTTGTAGCTGATTTCCAGAAATATTATAATCAAAAGGGATGGTGTTCCTAGTGCGATGAAAGCTGATGACATTGTATTTGGCAATGCACAAAACCATCATATTCCGCACACAACAGTCGTTAAGAGTATCCAGAACGGTTTGCTGTACCAGACAGTCGGACTGATCACGAATTACGTAATATAGTTTAACATCGTCAGCGAAAAATAGTTTGCCACCAGGATTTAAAATGCCAGCCACGTCGTTAATAAACAGCGAAAATAGCAGCGGTCCGAGTGTACTACCTTGAGGAACTCCAGAGCTGTTTGAAAAGTCCATTCAAATGAATAAAACATCGTTGTGCGGAGACGACTGGAATTTTAAACGCTCCATCTCCTCAAGCGACCGCTTCGCGTAATGTGCCGAGGCCAGATAGACAGGCACTCCATGGTGTAGGCACTCCATGCTGTACACCTTCATATTGACTGCAAAAACCGGCATTGACATCCCCCCAGCCACAAGAGGACTTTCTTTGGCAACTTCGTGTGGGAGATGTATTTTACGTCACTGTTCACTTGCTTCTTGGGGACATGAAATAGCCATCCATCCACCCATTGCCCTTTCCTCTTAACGATGTCTATGGTGGCTAAATACTTTTTGATCGTTTGGATGGCCGCACCGACTTCCCGGTCCAAAGTGTGGAGGGACTTCGACACCTTGCCTTCCGTTTTCCGCTTCAGCGCTTGCTACACTTTCCTGTCACACAAAACCACCAGACTCTTGCATTCTAAGTTCTCATTTCTCTCCAGGAGCGCTGGGATCTTAAGACTTTTTTGATTGTATCCAACGGGGAAAACAGATCGAAATGGTGGGTTAAACGAAAGCAATTGTGTGAAAAAATCACCCCAGTGGCAGGATACGAATCTGCAACCCTTGGGACTCCGGCCCCATGCACAAAACCTTACGCTATTTCTGGGCTATGATGCCGTCCCAGGAAGAATACACGATTATTTATTTATTTATTTATTTATTTTTCTTATTTTTCATCTGACCTATGTTGGTCTACATGAAATGTAGTTGAATGGGAAAAGCCCATTTCAGGATATACTTTAGAAGCAATTCTCAAATGGGCTTAAAAACCCATTATCTTTTCATATATTCACACCTGATTACAAAGGATTCACACTACAATAAAATATAATAACATAGTACACAGCATTACATAAATAAAAAAATACAAATATTACAAAAAAATGAATCTTAAAATCTAAGTCAACCTTCTTAGTCTATTTTTGAAAACATCACATGATACAGAAAAGTCAAAATGGCCATAAACACTATTAAAACATTACACATCGCCCTAATGAGTTCGTTTTGGCCGTACTCGGTGCGTTGAAACTCGAGTCATAAAAAGTTATGCGATCTGAGACTTCTCGGGGGCATATTGACATTTATTTGTGAGAGAATATCTGGAGCATCTATTTGGCCAGTTAATATCTTCCCAACAAATACTGCTCTAAATGTGTTCCGCCTTTTGGCTAGGGTTTCCATATCGAGCCGGCGACAGCGATCTATGTACGGTGGTAGCTCTGTTGGGTTACGCCACGGCAGAGTTCTAAGAGCAAAACGGAGGAATCTTGCCTGCACTGCTTCTATTCGGTTGATCCAAATGCTTGTATAAGGACACCAAATGGGTGCTGAAGCTTCCAAGATCGCATTGAAGACAGTGATCGTACCCTGCCTCTAAAGTGAGATCACGCATAACTGCAGCTGTGTTGGGTATATATGATCTAATCAATTTTCCCGATAGATATCAAGGCTGTGATTTCTATTATCGTCTGGGGTCTAATTTTAGTTCATTGCCCATCAGACTTCGGTGGGTGACAGAGCTAATGGAGACTGTCGAGTTCTGGTCCCTTGTCCAGTTAACCGAGCCAGTAGCGTAGCTAGAGGGAGGGGTATCTCGGAGTTTACCTACCCCCATCCAAAATTAATTTATTGATGCAGACTAATTTAATTAAATATTGTTAAATTTTTAGAAGTATATTGTCTGATCACTGCATTAGGAACCGATTGTTTTATGCATCATGTGGATGTTAGGAAAATTGTGGGAATGAGATCTTGTAACAGATCTCTTAGGCGAGATCACATAATTATCAAATCATATCAATATCAAAAAAACTACCTGTATTGCTATGAGTTCTTTTTTGAAGAGATGTGTGTGTGTGAATACAATCCATCTTCCACTGACCAGTGCCTTTATGGAAGAAACCTGTCTGCATTATTTAAGGAAGGGGTAAGAGTTTCAGCGTGAAAAAATGCACTTTTTTGCAGTTTTTTTAGAAATGTGGATGAAGCAAATTGATCTAAACATTTGTACATTATAATGTATCATATAAATGACATTTTGTAATTTTTCTATGCAAAAATATCGACAAGCGACTCGGTGATGAAGCTTTTTGTAGAACTTCTCTGGAAAAAACACAATTTGCGGTGTTAACTATTACTTAACCGATTTATTTCAAACTTTGCATACACATTCTATGTAAAAATACCTAATCCCTACGTTGAGTTTTCGAGATAATTTTTCAATTAAGTGGAATTCTACTCAAAAAAGGGCGGAATTTTTCTGCAATTTTCATTTCAAATGAGTAAAAAACGCTTTATTCAAAAATTATCTCAAAAACTCAACGTAGGAGGTAGGTATTTTATACATAGAATGTGTGCGCAAAGTTTGAAATATATCTAACAAGTGGTTCTGGCAGTTAACACCGCAAATCGTGTTTTTTTCCAGAGACGTTCTACAAAAAGCTTCGTCACCGAGTCAGCTGTCGATACTTTCGTATAGAAAAATTACAGAATGTTATTGAAATGATACATTATAATATACAAAAGTTGTGACCAATTTGCTTTACCCAAATTTCTACAAAAAAAAACGCAAAAATGTGCATTTTTTACGCGGAAACCCTTACCCTCCCCCTCCATTAATGATATATTTGTTATTATCTATAGATCTACACATATTTAGCCGTGGAGATGAAAAGCGATAGCTCTACTGTACATCCAACGTCTCATTTCAAGAATGCCTGTCCACATATGTACATTCTTAGCACAATACTTGAAGTCTCCAGCAAAGTTTTCGAAAATGCTATTTCAAACAACTTTGTTGAAGACATCTATACTCTATATATTCAGAGTATCTAAATATGTTAGACTATACGTGAAAGAAAACCTTTAAAGCGAGTTATTCTGATATTACAGTATTTGATAAATCTCTTCTGCTGTTTAAAAACAATAAAATTCAACTTCTATTCAAAGTGGAGAATTAACATTTCAAAAATAGTAATTAGTGTCTTTACTTTGTTATTGATAATGTCATTTTAAACATTTTTTTTGGAAATGTGAAGGCTACATGAATGCAGATATAAAATAGATATTTGGAAAAATTTCTTAAAGCCAGTTGTCTTCAATATAAATTTATATTGAAGACAACTGGCTTTAAGAAATTTTTACAAATATCTATTTTATATCTGCATTCATGTAGCCTTCACATTTCCAAAAAAAATGTTTAAAATGACATTATCAATAACAAAGTAAAGACACTAATTACTATTTTTGAAATGTTAATTCTCCATAATTGCTTCTAGAAGAATTAATCACTAAAATTATGCTAATCACCAAAAGATGCACTTTTTATGTTAGAAGCTTTCTTCAAAGTTGTTACACGTTCAAAATTGATGGTTTCGAAATTATGTGATCTTGACCGTTGGAAACATTTATTGCACTTCAAAAAGCTGTTCCATGTTTATTCTTCTTGATTGTACACTGGAATGGCATCTGTTTGACTACTACAGATAGAAATGGTGAGTGAAACGAAACCAATCATGTGAAAAAATAGCCACAAGGATCCTGTATATGGGCACTTGGCTGTATCCGGTTTACACAAAGTGCGCCCCGATGACGAACTTTTTCGCTCCGCCATGTTAAAAACTTCTAACCTTACTACTTCGACTACGACTTCCGGAAGCGTCAAAGGCGTTCAGTGAGGCTAAGGATAATTTGCATGGCCACCAGAGTCGCTAGACATATGCCATTTTCCAGTACAGAAATTTTTAAAGTTCCTTTTGTGGTCCCAAATAGCTGTGTAAATTTTGGGGCGATTAGTTTCTCCCCGTATTTTTTTTTCCCAAAAATGCTCATAACATTCAGACCTAGACACCACAAAAGTCAAAACAGCAAAAATGTAAAATTTGTGGCTCGCTAACCGTATGTCTATAGTTTTTCACAAAAAAAAAATATTTGGTGAACCGCGTGCGCTTTAAAAATTTAAACTTATTTCCTTAGATTGGATCGTTCTTCAAGGCTACTGAACCAAGAAAGGATCCCCAAAAACCTGATTACACCTAAAGGTAGTCTTTGCTGTGTACAATAATTTATCGAAGACTACAAAGAGATAGCATGAAATGGTGTTGTAGAAAGCACATTTTGTCGACCTCTGTGCAGTTACTTTTTTCAAGGAAAATCTTTCGATTACGTTAATATTAAGATTTTTCAACAAAACAAAGACTAAAATACACAAAGTTAAGGTGAAATTATTCGAAATTGAAAATTTCGAAAACGATAGAATTTTTCACTTACTGAATGTGAAATGTGGATGTGGATCTTAGGCCTACAGACGTCACCTTTATCCAGTGCCATCATCTAACACATTCAGTGCTGATATCGTTTAACAGATTAGGCTAAAACACAGGCTGAGAGCGACAGCACTGATATCGAGATTCCCGTACAATATGGAACATTTTAAAATATAAATCTACGTCTACGTGATTTGGCACCGTGCACTTTTCTCGAGCCAACTGCAAAATTCCCACACTTTGTAAGTAAATGCAAGTAGCAGTTTACCCATTACTCAGGTTCTGATTGCCCGGCGGACTCTTCTTTTCAGGGCGACCTAGGTGCTTCTACAAGAATTTCGGATTTTCGTAACACAACCAAAAAAAAAGTAAACAAACAAAACTAAATTTACCGACTTTCATTTCCTCTCTCCTCTGTGCTGCACTCTGCCAATGGAACTGATCAGCTTCTCCTCACGATGGCGGGAAGGCGAAGGTTTTTTTTCCGACCGGTCGGGACTCCAACGGCCGTGTTCTCCTACTGGCACCGTTAGCTGCAATCGCAGCGATCCTTTTCGATTAGTTATTTGTGTTTAGCCGATTAGTCCTTTGTGTTTAGCCGGGGAAGCGAGTGGCTCCTTTACGTTTAGCTTCCCGTTTTGGCGACCCAATACCACTACACTCAAGCATCCGAACCACGACCGACACTTTTCGACGAAATTACCTTCCGTCGCACGCGCGTACTTTATTCGCTGTCCAACGGCGGGAAACTGTCCCGGAAAAATACTATTTACGGACGTCTGTTATACGCCGTGGTTCGTCACTTTCTAACTTCTCGATGGCCGTCTTTCTCACTCGACCAAAACAAAACACGAAACCGCCCTGCCGCTGGAAGCTGTCAGTCGGCAGCATAATCCATACATTTCTTTTTTGTAGCAATCAGAGAATTGGAGCTCTAACCCTATGTTAATTATACACAAATGTGAAACAAAATTTTCTACACTTATCTGTACGCACATACGCGAAAATGAACAAAAATTTACAACTTTATGTGAACGGTACAAAACAGCGGTGAGCATAATTTTATGCAAACAAATGCACTCTACGATTTCCACCCAGCGCTAAATTGTTACCCTGATGGGTTACAACTTGGAGGAACTTCTTTTCAGGTATTTCCAACGGTGTTTTTGTAGTGAAAAGTGTAGTGATCTATTTTTTCAGTCCTGGGTCTGGAATTCAAAACAAATGGAAATAAAATTAACCGAAGCACGCTATGTACAAAACAGTTCTCATTCCGTCTAGACAACAAACAGAGCAACTCAATGGCTCATTGGTGAATCATTTCTGTTATAGCACTGATGATCGACAATGTTCTCGCGACTCTTAGATGATTTTGAAAATATGGAGTTTAAATATTTCACTTCTGGGAAAGGTAAGAAATAATCACAAATATCGGTGCAGCATAAACAAATTTGTTAAAGGTATGAAAAATTGAAAAAAATACCTTCAATCATCGGAGTTCCCATTTTTCATTATATGCAAGATAGTTATTGTTTGCTTCTACAAGCTGACCCAACCGACACGCCGCTAATGTGTGCCAACGTGCGTGTCGAGATGCTGGGCAACGCTCGCTACCGATCGGATAAATTTGAATTCGAAAAAAGCAATCGGCCGTAATGCAGCATAAGGCTGTACATGTGTTTGATACTGTCATTGTAACTCGTTAAGATCTCATCACATTGGGTCGTTTCCGGTATCGTGCGTTTCATCGACGGCTCATAATGATCTCAGTTTAATTGAATTACTTCACAGCCGCTCAAACCGAGCCAGAGCCATATTGACCGGTGCTCATAACATTCATACTTTTCCCCCAATCCCCGGCAACCGATCGTATACGATACGATGTCCTTTTTCGAAAAACACTATCAGCGAAGCATCCTGTACACTGTGCCGTTTTCAGAGCACTATTCTCCTTCACTTTACACAAATTTGGTGGAACGAAATTTTGCTCAACTTGTAGCTAACGTAGAAGGCAAATTTGTCCATCCATGGGAAAGTTAGCTTCATCTAATGAGATAGAAAAATGATGTACAGCACACCGGATGAAAACTTTCTGCCATTCTGTCCTATGGCATCCGCTTGATGGAGAACTATGCACAGCTGATAGCCGGCCACTCACACTGTTCACTATTCGCTCTGGATGTAGTCTGTTCGGGTACCTACACGCCAGTAGACTATAAACCCTGGCAAGGGCTTCTGCATAATGAATTTACATTGAAGTTAAAACTTTTGAGAACACATTGTAGCCGTCGGCATGCGTATCACCGGACAAGCTCCGGATGCTGAGCTGGGTAATCTTTTTGACTTAGCTGCACGATGGAGATTATTATTGCATTACAGCTAAAAGCAGATTTGTAATGATTTACTCGAGTGTTGTTGTGTTAGGTTCAGTTCTGGGAGAGTGAGCTTTTGCGGGGCATTCCAGTGGTGATTTTTTGGTTGCAGCTATGAGGTATTTGTTTTTGTTAACCCTTCGGTAGCCGTGTGAATGGTTCCCCAAATGAGCAGCTGCTGATGTTCAAAGCAGAGTTCGCTAGAGTTTCTGAAGGTTTTGCATTGAAAACCATTGAATTTTAGTCGAGAGACAAGCCAATCTTCTGGTAGAATAGACATACTTGTAGCTCACCTTTATAGGCGCATGCTTTTGTCTGAACGTAAAGCGTGTCAAGGCGGACAAAGCACGTTCGCACAACTTTAGCTCTATTCTTAGACAAAAAGTAAAATTATTTAAATTACAAAATAGCTACAGCCGATTAGATCATTGCAGATCACGATCAACTACACTGTTCTTAACTAACAGTATTTTTGTCTTTCTCATATTTCAATATTTATCAGGCATTCTAATTCTCACTCATCACACGGTAAGGAGGTTATCCGATGTCCAACTTTTCCAGGATAAGATGAGTCACAAAATTCTCTGTCTCCACATATAGCGCAAGAATAGTTTCTCAGGACGAATTTCGCGCTAAATCGTATTCAGAGTTGGCAGCACCCTCTCAGATGTTAATGAAACTTTCTGTACATGAGAACTTGGTCACAAAAAGCCACTTTGCATACTTTGTTTTTCCAAAAATGATCTAGACTGTCTTTTGAAAAGGGTCAAACTTTTTTTACCAATTTTTTTCAAATGGGTATAGTTTAAAAACGACAAATCCTACAAAAAATGTTGAAGGAGTGATTTTCACAAAATTAGTTAATTTTTTGAACAAAAATATTGAAAAACTTGTGTACGAAGAAGTATCTTGTCTATATACCCGCCCGGAAAGTAGAGATTGATGGTGTAGTCTCCAACAGGGGTCTTAATTGCGAAGTATGGGGTTCGCTCCTTCAAGAGCTCTTTGCTTCGGCCAGCGAAAATTCCGGCTCGCAAGCAATTGCGTTCAGGAAAAATCAAGGAGTATATGAAAACAACTTATTTTCCATCAACTTCATTTGGAAGCTTTCGCCGAATAGCTCTTCCAAACTTTGATCTTTTGGACAGGGTTAGTCTACCTGTTCGTCTTTTTGTGCCACGAGGCGTGAACTGCCGTTGTTGCAAACAATTGGGCCTACAGCGACTTATTGTAGGAACAAGGCACGCTGTGGGAAATGCGGAGAGAATCATTAAAAGTTTGGAGAGATTCCGCATGATCTCTCGGCATATCCCGCATATAAATTATGTGGGGACAAAATGAAACATTCTCTTAGGGAATGCTCCGATAATACAAAAGAGCGCTACGCTACTGACAATGACTAATTTCTACGTTTCCTTGTACACTAGAGAGCGGGAGTCTGACCATACCATTGTGGGAACATCTTCTAATGTGCCTATAAATTTCCGAAAGAGGAAAATCAGTTTTCTCTCCTCAGCTTCCTCATAAAGACGTTAAAGTGTCCCTTGAAGGGCAGCCCCTACATTTTCCCCAAGGTTTTATAAAATGCATTTGCATTAAAATTAAAGGTCAGACGAAATGAGTACCCGACGCGAACAACCGTGAACAGTTTCCTACTTCGTGGTGGGCAGAGATTGCTTATAATTATACGCGAAAGAGACCTTTGACTTTTGCCCGAATTTTTTCCCAAAATACGCGACGCTACAAATGCAAATGAAAAACTCGATGAAAGCTAAAAAACGCGATTATTGGCACCAGTCCGTCGACAGATCAACGGACAGATCATCAGAGAAACAATGTTTTGTCTGGTGGCTAGGGTCTACATTGTGTATTGGGTTCATCCTGTGAGTGGAATACAAGGAACGTTCGTCGTATGATGACAGCTATGCATCGCTTTTATGCTAATTATTATGACAGTAGTGGTGAGTGCAATCGTAAAAAAGGCTGTGCTGCCAACATTCTCCCCACAAAATCGATGGTTTTATATTTACCTATCAATGACCATGCCCACATCGTTACTGTTACAGGAGGCTCTCCGTTTGATGAAGCATGGAAAGCACTCTTTGTATTTCCTGGGGAAAACATAGAAGTTTTTGAGTACTTTATCTGAAAAATCATAGCAGATTACCTTAGCTTGAAATCTTTTGTAGTGCTCCATTTCGGGTAATGAGAAGGTGGACACTTGGATTAGAATGATGATGAGAAGGTGGACATTTGGGCATTAGAAAGTGATATTTATGAAAGATCGCGTAGCTTCAACCAGTTTTTAAATATTTCTTCTCAGAGGACGCTCGAAAATTGGCAAATTTCGTGGAGCGATGACAGTTTAGCAATCCCAAAGGTATCAACAAACCTTGGTCCAAGAGAATGGATCAGGGTTATGACTTCATTCGGGTGATATCTCGGGCCATGTACAATCATTATACGTACAAGGGGAAATTCGGTTCTGAGATGATTATGACTTTCATTGGTTCAGTTTTCGATAAAAATACACTCAAAGCAACATTTTTTTGTAGGATTTATCATTTTTTATTTGCCATTACTATTGAAAAAAAAATAAAAAAAGTTTGACCCTTTTCAAAAAACAGTCTAGATCATTTTTGGAAAACAAAGCATGCAAAGTGGCTTATCGTGACAAAGTTCTCATGTACAGAAAGTTTCATTAAAATCCGAGAGGGTGCTGCCAACATTTGTCCGAGTTGGCGCGAAATTCGTCTCAGGTAAAATTTAACTGATTATCTTCCTACTTACAATAGAAGGTTATTTAATTTTCATTGAAATAATTTTCATGGAAAGAAAAAATAATGCCTAAATTTACAACTGATGGGGGATGGGGGTGCAACAGACAACTTCATACTATACTTTCTATTTGAGAGTAGCTTATTGAAAATTGGTTCCGTCATCACCGAAGTGGCTTTAGTTCTGAAATATGTCCGGAACCCGGGACCTCCGGAATTATCGATAGTGAAAAAATCGAAGTAATTTAAGGTTCATTTCAATAAATGTTTAACCTATGAGGTATTACGATTGTACCGGTTTTTATGCGAGATTCCTATGTGACCGCCATAACCAAACTGTAGCTCCGGAACCAAAAGTCAATACTGAATGAAATACAATAGCAGTCAATGGAAGTATTAAATCTTTCATTATTACAATCAAGTTTGTAAAAATCGAATAAGTGTCCGCTGGAAAATAGGTGTAATATTAGCTAAGGAATTTAGCGAGATCAAGAACTGTCATAGGTAGCCAATGTGGGTAAAGCTACTTTGATAGGTCATTACCCTAGTCACAATTGAAGTTTTATAGTAGTTTTATAGCAACTTATAAAACTTAGATTGCACTTGTAGCGTGCCATAAAACTTCAATGGTTACTTGGGTAGTGATCTAGACCCGAAAATCCAAGTAATGTTGAACTTAATTGAATATGTATTACATCACTGGGACGCCATGGTGTTACCAGTTTATACGGGAATTTACTGTGTGACCGTACTCTCCACTCCCCGTTACTCTGGAACTGGAAGTCGGATCAACTACAAAATCACTAGCAGCTTATGGAGTGTTCATTTGAAACTAAGTTTCATGCATTTTCAGGACATCTAGCACCAAAAACCATCTCCGCGAAACTGATGTGAGTTTTTTAATTTTGAAAGATGGCAATTTTCCCGGGCACTTCCAGAACCGTCTATGGCAGTCAATGTCCCCAGCAAGACGTCAATTGGCTGTTCGGAACCTATTACTGCAAATGCTAGATGTTTGGCTCCGATTTTAGCAAAAAAATCCTTTTTTGCATTCATGGCGGTTTGAATAGGAGTTTTCTTTGTGACCACACTCCACAACCCGTAACTCCGGAACCGGAAGTCGGATCAAGATAATAGCCGTAACTGTTATTATGAATTTGGACCCTTCTGCCGGGGAATCTGGAACCGTCGATGGTGGCCAATGTGGCCACAGAGACTTATGACTGTTAGTGATCTAGAAATACAAATTCAATCAGTTGTGCTCACATTTTGGACAATTTTTACCTTTATACATTCATTGTTGTACATATTGAAATCGTGATTTGCTGCGTGTTTGTACTAATCACCCTGTAAGTCCGGAACCGGAAGTCGGATCAATTAGAAATTGAATAGCAACCAATGAGAGCGCTGTACCTTTCATTTGAGACCATGTTTGTAAAAATCGGTAAAGAATTCGATGAGAAATAGGTATGACATTAACTTAGGGACTTGGTAAGTTCCCCGGGGGCCTTAAGAACCATCATAGGTGACCAATGGGGTCAAAGCGACTTCGATGGGTCATTAGTGATCTAAACACGCAAATCGAAGTAATGTTCTACACATTTTAATATGTATTGCATCATTTGGAGATAATGGCCAATTTATATGGCAATTTTCTGTGTGATCGTACTCTTCAACCCATAACTGCGGAACCTGATTCGGATCAATAAAAAATTCAATAGCGACCGATGGGAAGGTTGTGCCTTTCATTTGAGACTAAGTTTATCGGTCCAACCATCTTAGAGAAAAATCGGTAAGATTGTTTTACACATGCATACATACATACATACACACATATACACACGTACACACACACACACACACACACACACACACGCGCGCGAATGGTATAAGAGATTCGGCCCAGCGGGCTTCGGTTAAAAAGTCGAAATTCCGACCGATTGCATAACCTTTCTATATGAGAAAGGCAAAACAATTTGTTCAGTTTAAAGCAGATTGGATGAATTAACATGATATATGATAAACTCTAGTAATTACGATTTTGGCTTCATTGGTTCGTTTATTTTATCATAGACATGCAAATAAATGTTGAACTTGATTTAACGAGAAGCCATACATTTATTTCGGAAACACCGATCGGAAAAATAAAAATTAAATTTGAAATTCCCGTTTGATCACGTTTCGTTTCAAGATTTGTGGAATGTTTCATTGTGAGCCCCTTGCAACCATCCATTGCTAGCGGTTTTCTCAAACATGACCGCGCGCGGGTAGCATATGAAAAATCGAATTACAATTTTTCAATTTGAATAAATTCCGTCGCCTTCTCGACACGCTCCGAATGCTGTGGCAGGTTTGGCGAGGATTGTTGTGCTCAACAAGTCCGCGTCCCAACCCATAGTGCCGTGCCGGGTGATTGGTGTGCATGTGCTTGTGTTTTCGGTTGTGGTTAGTCGTTAATGGAAACCAATAACCTCCATCGTCGAGCACCCGTCAGTTCACGAAGCCATGAGTCATTTACACTTTGCGTTTCGGTTGTTTCATAATCCCGAATGGACGACAATTGATGCGGATTTTTTGATCAATATCAGTAGCGAAATTTCTGTTGATGAATATGATTTTTCGTTTTCGTACATTTGAATATAATTTATTGGAAACTACAGCATTAATGGATGTGCAATAATTTTCAACCCTCTTGACGATTCCTATTACATTCGATTTGTAATATGCGTGTCGTATGTCGAATGTTTACAAAGCAAAGCGTAGGTAATACAATCTCTTTTTAGAATGTTGACGTCCTTTTTCCAAAGACATCATTGTCGATTTTCAACAAAGAGTACATTTGCCGGACTAAGTGGTTCTTCGGCCGTACCGTTTCAATGGTCGATAACACGACGATTGAAACGGTATTTATTATCTCGTAGTACAATTTCACCAATCACGTATCGGTAGCTCATCAGGACAATCAGTTTACCAGGCGCATTCCCAATCGAACACTCTCCCTCAGTGTCGGTTCAAAATGAGAATTAGTGGTGGATTTCCTACCGTCATTACGTTTAGATTCGTTGGACGCAGTAGTTGTGTGTGATGATGGGGTGATGGTTTCATACCGAAAGGTTAATGGAATCATGAATAATCCATTGCCCGGTGAAGGATTGCGGTTTTGCGGCAATTGATCAGCAAATGTAGCATTTAATATGCACTTGTCGATTGCTGTTGCTTTGATTTTATGTAAAGCACGTAACTCATTTGCTGCAAATTGCTAGTCAGCTGATTTGGTGCCGCTCGGTTCGGGAATTGGGCATTTGATTTCGAGGCCTACGACTTCCATCGGTGATAATTGCTAGAATGTACGTTTACCGTGGTATTTTGGGTTAAAGCTCTTCCTCAGCGGAAAAAATGTATTAGAGAGAACTAGGAATCTTTTTTGAAACTCTTGTGAAATAAGCGAACTGAATATTCAAATTTAAATTACTTGCTCTTAGAAATTGTCCACAATTTAAGCTAAGTTAAACCAAAAACTTACGACAAAATGTTGCACCACATCCAGGACTATCTTTCATTCTGCTCTGAATGGTTTAATATTTAAAAACAAAAAGTTACCTTCTACAACTTTTTAAACTTTTAAACAGGTCACCTCCAATATTATTAGTTTATTCCTGTTTATAGCTTAATATATGATGCAATAGAAGGTTAGTAAAAATATCAAGGAATTTTTGCTTTTAAATTATATTTCATCGCCATCATTTATCAAATTCATTAGCAGGATACAAGAAAAATCTAATTATTTATCAAGAACCACAAATTTCCATTAAAATGGAACCGGTGGAGACACATGGTGTTTCGTGGATTAGCAAAAAGTGTATATATTTCACGATGAACAGTGGAGCCGGATCGAACCCCATTATAGTTAGTTTTAAGATTCGATTAGCTACTCTCTTTATTTAACAAGTAGGTTTGAGAAAACCTACAGCAAAAACTGTACTGAAAACATAAATTGGTAAATATAATGAAATTGATCGTGCAATACACCAGTTCATTCGTCGTTTTCTACAACGAATTATTGTCGTGCGTTGTAAATAGTATGTTTCGTTCATTTCATGAACTGAAGAATGGCCGCTTGGTGATCGAAAGTTTTCGTAAATTTTACATATATGATAACGACATTATTTTTCGTGAATGAAACGAAATGTTTTGTCTATTTTAATAAACGTTTGTGTATATTACGAAAGACTTCGTTGGTTGCACGAATTCATTTCGTTCATCTTATATAAATTTTCATATTTAATAGCATATTATTTTGACATTGCTACGGCAGAAAATGGAACGAGCTCGGTTTCGTTGTGAATTATCCCGGAAGAGAAAAGAACTCAAACTTATTCATACAAAACCAACGAACAGTTCGCGGTGGCTCAACTGAATCCGACCGAATCGGCACTGCTCTGGATTTTGGATCAACTGGAAGCGAAAGAGGTTTAGGATATCTTCCAGAAGCCGACGGACACGGCACGGTTACCGATTGATAGTCAGACCGAGACCGTCGTGATGATCAACAATTATCTGACGTATAGCAACAAGGACATCATATTTTACCTTTATTGCAGCACTTTTGATGTTGACGATTTGACGAATGGTGAACGTAAATATTATAAAGACTTTCGTATATAGCAGCGAACAATTCGTTTGTCTAATGAAGCCGTTTCGTAATAATCCAACGAATGTCGTTTCGTGGTTTTTACGAAAAATTCGTAATAAAAAATAAAAGTGTTTCAAAAGAATTATGAATGATTGATACGAAAAATTCGTATATTTCAGGAAAATTGTCTGTACGAAAATAATTCGTAACGATTTACGAATATATTCCATCAGTGACGAATTTCGCGCTAAATCGTATTCAGAGTTGGCAGTACCCTCTCAGATTTTAATGAAACTACATGAAGACTTTGTCACAAAAAGCCACTTTGCATACCTTGTTTTTTCCAAAAATGTTCTATCACTTCTTCAATTTTCACAAAATTAGTCAAATTTTTGAATAAAAATATTGAAAAAATTCTTTATCGACTTCTTCACTGAAAAAAATCGATTTTAAAAATTTCAAGTCGATTTACTAAAAAACTCAATTTTTGATTTGGATGAAATTTTGTTCCAAGATAGGTATTTATGTTCCCGGACTACCATCAAAAATTCAAGTTGGGCACCTTCAAGGAAAAAAAAGTTATTTGAAAAAAACTTTTCCTTGTCCAAACTGCATTTTTTTCAGTGTATTTTCATCGAAAACTAAACCAATGAAAGTCATAATCATCTCAGAATCCAATAAAGCTCAGTTTGTGAGAAGATATTGTATAATTTAGCAACTAAGTATATTTTTATTAATCAAGAATCCCATTGAAAAGAGTTTATGTCATTAAACAAATTATTACTTCTTCATTTTCTTATTTAGTTCTGAGGAAGGATCACGCAATAGACCCGTTAACGTAAAAATGCTTAAGCCCTTCGCGACCATCCACGGCACATACACGCGCGATCTCTCAAACATGATAACATCCCGGTGGTCAAGTGAACGTCTCAGCGCTTATAAATTTTCAAACGCAATCTCAAGCGTGAACCTAACAACTTCCGCGCACGCACGATCATGAATCGGTCACTTCCGGAAGTTTCTATCTTTGGTATCAGCAGACTAGGTCCATGCCTTCAATTAAACTCAGTTAAAAAAAGAAAGCTCTCATATCCACTGGCCATGGCGACATGACCGGGAACTTCAGTGATATGGAAGATCTTACTTTTTCTAGCATCTAAACCGTACACCGAAAATAAAGAAAATAAAGATTAGATGCACGGTTCGCGCGCGATCATCCAAGCAAGAATACACGCGAATATGCGAAAGGCACACGGTTATAAAATCAAATTTACATACGTGAAGTTTCATACAATCGCAGACGCGATGAAAAACTTTAGCCTACAAATGCTCGAGCCCTTCGCGATGATACACGCGATCGCAAAATCTGTACGTCCTCACATATCTGAACCGTACAATGAATATCACATTCAGAATCACGGCGCGCTGGAATAGCGATCTTTAATTTGAAAAAAATGTGTCTGTTTTTCATATGTATTGATAGAGAGTGTATAGAGTCGTTCAAGTCGCATGGGTTTAGATGTGTTATTGTCCTAAAAGGAAAAAAAAAACCAAAAAATGATTTTTTTCAATAGGTTCGGGTTTAAAAACAGATAAAGAATTTATATATTAACTCACTGTACTAATCTTCATCAGAAAATGCATTAACCCGCATACCCTTAAAGATCCCTATTAGCCTTAAGCAGTGTTTAGTGGACAACGTTGCATGTCTCGTCTGCAATTGTAGTGTGTGATTCTGAAGGGGAGCCCTTCCGAGAACCTAGCTCTACAACTCCAGTAGGACAACTCTCTAAAAAAAAGATTTTTAAACATTTCATCTCCACAAAAATGTTACCATCATGGAAATACACCATTTTATTGAAGGGAATGATTTGATATATCGAACAGTTCTTGAGTTATTCTCATTTTGTGTTTTAAAAAATGTCTATCTTGTATTCCCTCCTTGGTTGGGGGATTTGACAGTATTGCAAACATCATCAGTCATATTGCGTGCAACAGTGCTAAAGAACCTCTGACAGACAATTGTTTTAAGATGGTTATTGCATTACGCCTCAATAGTAATGCATCGAGGAGAGCGAGAGAGCTCATATTTTAGATATTTTCAAAAAACAGTTTAGATCATTTTTGGAAAAACAAAGTATGCAAAGTGGCTTTTTATGACAGAGTCTTCATGTACAGAAAGTTTACGATTTAGCATGAAATTCGTCAGGAGTAACTTTACATTATGAACTAAATCATAAAAGAATAACCAATCAACAGTACGTCATGGTTTTGTAAACTATTTCACGAACACAAATTCCGAGTTTCGTGAAATAGCTTATTAAAAAAACATCAAGATTGTTTAAGTTTTGTGATCTAATTCAAAACCACGATCGAGATGTAATAAATCGTGAACCAGTCACGTCATATAATTGGACCGTAAACAATGTAGATTTATGAATATCAGAATATGACAGAAAATCGATTTGGTAATGACATAGCGGAAACCGTAAATAAAATTCACAAAAAAAAACAATAATCTCCACAAGGAAAAGCATTATATAAACGTTCCAGAAGGAAATTAAACACAAGTAGATAATTAATGATTTTTGTTCATGGTCCTGTTTCCGTTACGTAAAAGATAATCCGAATTCATGGCACGTTTTTCACGATCTGGAACAATTTTCTGCAGTGCGGTGTCTACAGCATAAATGACGAATTTCGCGCTAAATCGTATTCAGAGTTGGCAGCACCCTCTCAGATTTTAATGAATCTTTCTATACAAGAGAACTTTGTCACAAAAAGCCACTTTGCATACTTTATTTTTCCAAAAATGATCTAGACTGTCTTTTGAAAAGGGTCAAGCTTTTTTACCATTTTTTTTTCAAATGGCTGTAGTCTAAAAATGACAAATCCTACAAAAAAATGTTGTAGGAGTGATTTTCACAAAATTAGTCAAATTTTTGAATAAAAATATTTAAAAAATTCTTCATCGACTCATACACTGAAAAAAATCAGTTTTAAAATTTTAAAGTCGATTTACAAAAAAAAACATCTTTTATTTGGATGAAATTTTGGTCCAAGATAGGTTTTATGTTCCCTACCTACCGTCAAAAATTCAAGTTGGACACTTTCAAAGAAAAAAAGTTATTTGAAAAAAACTTTTACTTGTCCAAACTGAATTTTTTTCAGTGTATTTTTATCGAAAACTAAACCAATAAAAGTCATAATCATCTCATAATCGAAGTTTCGAACTACTAGTTGCTTGATACATGCAAAAAGTATTAGTAACGAATTTGGTATATATTCATAAGAAACTTGAATGAGGGCCAAGATAAACCATTTAACGTCATCGTTATTTGCGAAATTTAACTAAATACCACTTGGCCGTGTACGAAGAAGTATCCTGTCTATGTACCCGTCTAGGAAGTACAGATTGATGGTGTAGTTTCCCTTTGCTTCTGCAAATAGGCAAACAATTGCGTTCAGAAAAAATCAACTTATTTTCCATCAGCCTCATTTCGAACATTTCGGCGAATCTGGTCTTCCAAACTTTAATCTTTTGGACGGGGCTAGTCTACCTGTTCACCTTTTGTGCCGCGAGGCATGAACTGCCGTCGTTACAAACAATTAGTCCTACAACGACTTATTGTAGAAGCAAGGCACGCTGTGGAAAATCCGGAGAAAATCATGAAAAGTTTTTCTCTCGACATATCCCGCATATAAATTATGTGGGGACAAAATGAAACATTCTTTTAAGGAACGCTCCGATAAGAAGTGCAAAAGAGCGCTACACCACCGACAACGACTAATTTCTACGTTTCCCTGTACACTAAAGAGCGAGAGTATGACCATCTCATTGTGGGAATATCTTCTAATGTGCCTATAAATTTCCGAAAGAGGAAAATCAGTTTTCCCTTCCAAGCAGAGATTACTTAGAATTGTACGCGAAAGGGACTTTTGAACGTTGGACCACCCGAATTTTTCCCAATATAAGCGACGCTACAAATGCAAATGAAAAACGCGATGAAAGCTGAAAATGCGTTAATTGGCACCGGTCCGTCGACGGATTAACGGACGGATCATCAGAAAAACAATGTTTCGTATGGTGGCTCGGGCCTACGTTGTGTAATCAATTCATCCTGTGATTGGAATACACGGAACGTTCGTCACAAAACTGATAGTTTTATATTTTCCTATCAATTTGACTCTCCATTTGATGGAGCATGGAAAGTACTCTTTGTATTTCCTGGAGAAAACATGGGAGTTTTCGAGTACTTTATTTGAAAAATCATAGCAGATTACCTTAGTTTGAGTTCTTTCGCAGTGCTCCATTCCAGTGATATTTATGAAAGATCGTGTAGCTTCAACGAGTTTTTAAATATTTTTTCTCAGAGGACGCTCGAAAATTGATAAATTTCGTGGAGCGATGGAAGTTCAGTGATCCCAAAGGCATCAACAAACCTTGGTCCAAGAAAATGGATGCGGGTCATGACATCATTCGGGTGATATCTCGGGTCAAGTACAATCATTATCAGTACTCTGCGCTTGTGGTGGCGGTTATCGCGATATTAAACATGTTGTCTGGTCGTGCGCTAAGTGTTCTAGTACCAGATCTCATTTAAACGAATCCCTTCGGCCGCGTTCCAGTCTAGTCCTAGATGCTATACCAAATTCGTTACTGATACTTTTTGCATGTATCAGGCAACTAGTAGTTGGGAAATTGAATTATGAGATGATTATGACTTTTATTGGCTTAGTTTTCGATAAAAATGCACTGAAAGAAAATCAGTTTAGACAAGGAAAAGTTTTTTTTCAAAAAACTTTTTTTTCCTTGAAAGTGCCTTGAACTTGAATTTTTGACGGTAGGTAGGGAACATAATTACCTATCTTGGACCAAAATTTCATCCAAATCAAAGATGGTTTTTTTTTGTAAATCGACTTTAAAATTTTAAAACCGATTTTTTCAATGTAGGAGTCGATGAAGAATTTTTTCAATATTTTTATCCAAAAATTTAACTAATTTTGTGAAAATCACTCCTACAACATTTTTGTAGGATTTGTCATTTTAAGATTACAGCCATTTGGAAAAAAATGGTAAAAAAAGTTTGACCCTTTTCAAAAGACAGTCTAGATCATTCTTGGAAAAACAAAGTACGCAAAGTGGCTTTTTGTGACAAAGTTCTCATGTACAGAAAGTTTCATTACAATCTGAGACGGTGCTTTCAACATTTGTTCGAGTTGGCGCCAAATTCGTCAAATACAACAGAAGCAAATTGAGTAATCGAAAACTGAGTTGGTTTACATGTCCAACCGAATGTTTTCAAAAAGGCATCATTTCCAATGACACCCATATTGATGATGGTTTTCACCGGCAACCGCCATCTTTTTCCAAATGGCACCAAACACCATGGTTTTCAAAATGGCGTCAATCACTCATTTATGTTTTGTGCTGACCACCCGTTTTACAATGGCATCATTATTGGGAATGGGTTTCGCTGGTTTGTGGTAACCGGAAACCGCCATCTTGGTTTTCAAAATTACGTCAAAAATCAATTTCTGTTGTTTACTGACCATCCCCTTTCTAATGACACCTCTATTGATGATGGTTTTCACTGTTTTCTTGTAACCGAAAACCGTCATATGGTCAATGGAAAACAGTGATATGTAGACTAATTCAAAAAATGTAACTTAAATTTATGTTTTAAATTTCTTAGAAAAGAAATGTATAGAATTCGCTCGATCTTTTAAGATTCTTTCCGAAGCCCGGAGGGCCGAGTCTTACATACCAATCGACTCAGCTCGATGATTTGGGACAATGTCTGTATGTGTGTATGTAACGGACAAACTCTCATTCGTGTTTCTCAGCAATGGTTGCACCGATCTTATCCAAACTAATTTTAAATGAAAGGCCTATCACCCAGACAGAACGCTATTAAGTGGTTTTTGATTCTGATGTTTAGTTTTCAAGATATGAATGCTTGAAGGTGCAAAAATCGCCTTTTTTGCTGATTTTTTAAATTTGCTGCCGAAACTGACAACATTTTTTTTACATTTTAACGACATTCAATTAGCTAGAGATTACTGGGTAGGGAAAGTTATGAAAATTAGAGCCATAGTGCTCAAGTGAGAGCAAGGATGTGAAGTAAACAGATCGGAAAACTAGAAGTGGCAGGGTCATTAGAACAGGCTTAATATCGTACGGGCTTAATCTTTGTCTTCTGTTAATGAGGGTCGAGCTTAGGCAGTATAACTACGAATCACCCGAGTTCACTAACATGTGTCCTGATAAAGGTAGACGTGTCTATCTTTACCGTGACAACCGACAAAAATTAAGCCACGCAAGATCACCACTGAAAACCTGTCGACGATTAGCATCAATCTTAATGATGATTGCTGCTGTTCATTTCTGTTTGCCTTTCGGATGCCGGGATTGATGTTTATTAGACTATTGTCACTGTGCTTACAGTCGTAGCGGGTTTGCTACATTGTGTAAGGCAATGGTTGTGTCTACAGCGGTTACCCACCGCTGCCGATGGATTCCCATCAGTTCCTTTTTTTCCTTTTTTTTATTTCGACTATGTTAGTCACATTTTCTTTTTTACATTTTAACGACATTCGGCTCTAATTTTCATAACTTTTCCTACTAAGTATTCTCTAACTAATTAAATGTCGTTAAAATGTAAAAAAGAAAATGTGACCAACATAGTCGAAATAAAAAAAAGGAAAACTGACAACATAGATTAACGCTTTATATATTTTTAGAAAGCTTTAACCTTTCTAACAGGCTATAGATTGTTGAAATTGGACTACTATCAAAGATATTTAACATTAAATACGGACGAAAATTTTTTATCATTTCCCATTGCCGCAAAAACATAGTTTCACTGACCGAGCAAAGAATTTGCACAGTTGTTCTAGGACCCAAATGGAACCTAAAAAGTTGCTCGGAGCAGGAATCTAATTTTTGTTCCACCCTAATATGCATATTCTGCCACCAGTGCGACGAAACATTAATCTGCCACTTGAGTTGCTATGAAGCATCCACTTACTCCGATAAGCTAATGCTGCCAGTAAGTGTATTTGTTTGTTTGATTATCATAAAGTATATGAAGCTTTCAGTTGCAACTTGAAAGCCCTTTTCGGAAACCACAATGGAGCGGAGCTGAAAAGACAAACGGTAAAAGCTACATTACGCTGTTAGCAGTTTCAGTACGGATAACGTAGCCGGGTATTTGCATGCAGACAGTTCTTGCCAGCAGCTAGCTACTTCGATGACATCACAGACAAGTTGATGTGGATGGTCGAACTGACGACCTTTGGGTTTGTTTTGTATTTGTTTAGCATGTTTACGCCTGTCTTGCCTGATTTAGCTACGATAAATCAATCTGAGTGTCAAATAGCACTGTCTAGTCACTGATTGGCAATGATTACATATTTTCTTCCTTATTTTGTTTGTTTTGTTTTAGGACACACGATGTTTGAAAGGAATTTTGGTAATGTATGTATGACAACGGAGAAAACATTTCCCTAGTGACAACTTTAGATTACGAACAAATGACTGAATAATCCTTCGAAATTGAGGGAAAGCTCAAATTCATTGTTAATACTAATTCTGAAGTGATTTATGGTAAAGAAATCTCACTCCTAAAAGTAGATTCTTGTCCAAAACTGCGATATGAACGAGCAAAGTAGAGAATGTTTCATTCTATACTGCAATGTTTGAAAAACAAAGGAACACAATCGTTGTTTAACATTGTAACAGCTCCGTCGATCTGTGACCATTGCTTTAACAGAGAACGTTCAACATGTATGTATAAAACGGAGAGACGGATTACTAGATAAAATCATGCAGATTACTTTTTTTTTGGAAATACCAGACGTTATAATGAATATTGAATCAGAATTGCAAAATTGCTGTTTTTGTGTCATTTTTCATAAATTCAAAACTGTAAGTAAACTGCAAACCATTAGGTTGAAAAATTGTCTGTATCAATATGAAATGCAATCATCGTTTCCGTCAACGCAAACACTTTCCTTTCATTAGATCAACATTCAAGCATCCCCATAGATTGCCAGCAAAGTGCACTCCAAACTTTTGTGGGCAAAATTTTCCCGATACTATGAAGCCTTCTAAAATTTGGGTTTACTCCTTTCTCATCCCATTAGCGAAACTGCCGTCAGTCCGGAACCCAAATTGACATTGTGTCGAAGCTTAAAATGGTTCCATCACCCAGCTCGCCACCGTCACTGCCATTGCTGCGATGGAGGTTTCCCGTGCGGCTGGATCGGTATAGTTTTTACTGGTGTACGTACTCCGTAAGCCGCAGACCGCTCGAAGAAGCTTGTGCGGATGTAAATGGATTTGGTTATTCGTCGTCGAACCGAGTCGTTCCTGTCGGCTTGTGCGCTTTGGCCGGGGGAAAAAAATCTGCTCCACCATCTAGTAACAACCGCACCGCGCCAATCCAGAAAAGTGGGATAGATTGTCAGTCGATTGAGAATTGGGGCGACTCTCCGGGCCTCCGCCGGGATGAGAAGGGAAGGCATGTGCCATCGACAAGAATTTTCCATTATTAAAATCAACAAGGAAAATTAGCAAAATTGATTTTATTCAAAATAAAATATTCTTTTTATTATATTTAAACTGGGACGTTGCAGAAACTATTGGTTCACTAAGCAAAAGGGATAGGAAAAGGAAATTCACTTTGCGGGAGAGATGAATTTGGGTCGTCGTATTTGGCTGTGTTGGAATGGATGGTTGTTTCAGTTGAATAGATTTTATTGAATTGACTGTTTGAACAAAAGAATCATACTTTTATACTTATGGTAGTGGTTCAGCATTTTTTGAGTAAAATAGTCAAGACTTAACATTTTGTTTCTCTAGGTAAGACGATCTTGAATTAAAAGCTGTGACAATGACAATTCGCAAAGTGTTTACTGTGAAGTGTACGGCACCAAATTGGTATTTTATCGAGTTGTTTCACTGTATATTTGGGTACTTGCTTACATTTATGATAAATTACGTTGTTATTCTTCAAAATACAGTAGACAGTTCAGCTTGAAATACCAGTTTTCGTGTTGGTTGTCCAACCTTATTTCCAGCACTTTACAGCAGTTAGTTATGGTGAGCGACCGCATTTCCTTTTATTTACCGTCTTTTCATCACGACAATCCTTCAAACATTGAAAACAGTTGCACGCAAGAGTCTTTGTCGTTAAACACACGAAGAATTTCTTTTGAACAAAATCGTCCAATCAGGTTGGCGACAGATTTACTTAAATTTAGCTGGTACGACATTTAGTTTGTGAACAACCTGTCCAATTAAAGTGTAATAGTGCAGTAGGAGTATAGTTAAGTGTGAGAAGTGCATTGGTAGATATGATTGTACTTGTTTTTAGAGTTACGTTAAAACAAAAGTCGCCATCTTAGTTTTCAAAATGGCGTCAGACATTGATCTCGAGCATCTACTCATCAGGCCCTTTTCGCAATATCACAGATAACAGACATTTGGACTAGAATAAAATTTCCTCAAAAACCTACGCACCTGTTTGCTACACCTGTTTGACAGCTGCACTCCAACTGCATTGCATCGATCACTGCGCCATCTGCAAACGTTTGCCAAACGTGTCTCCGACATCTGATTTATTCGGAATTTCAGTAGCCAGTATTTACACACATTTTGAATCGAGCCTATACGTCTGTTATCTGTGGTAATACTCATTAGACATTGATAGTTGGCGTCAACCCGTCAAACCCGTCACAAAAATACACATCTTGAATTTCAACATGGGAATAAACATCGACCTGTGACATTTGATCGTAAGGCCTATTCCGAAAATATTTACCCATATTGTTGAAGTACGAACCGTAAGGAATCTTCAAGGTTCCGAAAATTTCGAAGTCTTATATATACGGCCTCTAGCTAAAGCAAGTATCGGACTAACATTCCTTCCCTTTCCATCTGCGATCTACGTTCGGGCCTGGCCGGCACCGATATTGATCAATAAAACAGTTTAGGATTACCAGGAGTTGCACATTGAAAGATATTTCGCTACTCCCAAGCACTGATTTCCTGTGCAACTTCAGCTAGTCCAGATCGATAACGGAGTAGCAGCCAGGGGTGGGCGCACAAGCTACAAGCTCAAGCTCAAAAGGTAATGCAGAAACCGTATTGATTGTAAAATATGTGCAAAAAGTTGTTCACAAATTGTCTAAGTCTTCTACATTTTATAGGAAAATATTAGCTAAAACCGTATTAAGGAGGTGGTCCTCTTTAGGAGGGAAAACGAGACCTGTTCGCAATATTTTTGGAATGGAATATAAGCAACTATAACCATTAGGGCATTGAACAATATTGGAAAAATATTTGAACAAATGAAACATTAAAACCTCATTTCAGCAATTAAGATGCAAGCTCTATATTAGCATCATCAATGTATAGAGGTACAGCCAAAATGTAGCACTATCGTCAGCTCTATATACGTACATAAAGCTTCTATAATGCATAAGTGATCCTGTGGTCTTCAAAGCATGCATGCTTTACATACGCATTTTGTGCTATTATAGAGCAATCATAAAGTCGATATAATGCCAATGTAATGCAATGTGTTTATTCGATATGCTTCTTCTCTTGAGAAGTATATTATGTAATTATAAACAACAAAAGTAGTGCACTTGCCGGGAAGGACGAGACAAGGTACCTCTGTTCGAGACTTACTAAAGGTAATTGTCGTAAAACATCCATATCGTGTTGGAATCAAATTCCATTAAAGGGTTCACCGCTGTAGAACTCGAATAATAGTCATATTTTGGGATTTTTCTTAACGCAATAATGAGATGAATCGAAATCTTGTGAAATGAGATTTATGACTTTTTTTTTAAAGTACAAAATGTTGTTTTATCAAGTAATTTTGTCACATGATGGCGGCTATGTAGCATTTTCCCCGTATAAGCGTTATTTCGGAAAGGGTGAGCTTTTTAGAAAAAAGCGCTGTAAATCACATAAAAATTGGCACAAAATCGTTTATTAAAAAATAGAAAAATAAAGTTCTACGTATGTCGGTGGAGAAATCAATTTTGAAAATGCTGTGAACATTTCTAGAAGATCAAAAAAGATTTTTTCGAGTTACGTTTCCGGTCAGCTCAAAATATGGGGTGTACATAGGAGGCGTATTGTGCCACAACGGATTTTTTTGTTTTTATTATAGAGGTTTTAACCTGAGGGTAATTCGACTCTTTTCGGGCTAGAGAAATCTCTTGGGAAAAATCTCTAACCCTATGTGCGGGGTTGGGAATCGAACCCAGGTGAGCTGCGTACAAGATAATCGATTTACAAATTGTGACATATGGGGGAGGGGGAGAACGCTAGAACATTACGTAACATGTTTTCGCCGAAACAAATTTTTTTAAAGAATTTGTTACGTAATAGGGATAGGAATCAATTTTGAGCTATTTATGCGTTACGTAATTTATGAATGGTCCCTAGCTGACACCTCTGTATGCGCTGAACTCAGCCGTTGGTATATATTCTTTATTTGTGGATCTAGTGTACGCAG